>NW_007246622.1:56170-110356 GCF_000164805.1 Carlito syrichta
CCAGACTGGAGTGCAGTGCCTGCTCCTGGCCACCGCAGCCTCGACCTGCTGGGCTCTGGTGATCCCTCCACCTCAGCCTTCCAAGTAGCTGGAACTACAGATGCGTGCTACTGTACCCGGCTAATTTTTTTGATTTATTGTAGAGATGAGGTCTCACCAAGTTGCCCAGGTGGGTCTTAAACCCCTGGGCTCAGGCAATTCACTCACCTCGGCTTCCCAAAGCATGGGATTAACAGGCTGAGCTACCGAGACTGGCCCTTTCTAAACAGAGCACTTCAAAACCTCGGAACCACAAGTCTAACCTACCAGGTAAAATAAGTAGCAGGAGGCAAACCTTGGCTTTACTTAAAGGATGAACACTTCCTTTTAACCATACAGGTAAGGGAGGTGATGAGTACCGAGTGAGTATTTGACATCATCTGTCTTCACCGAGTTTGCGTATCTTAGGTTGAATCCCTGTTGCAGAGAAAGACGTTTGGTTAGAGGGTAGCCTTTGCTGTGTCTGACTGTATAAAACTGCCATTTCTGGTTTGTTGCTGTTTTATGGAAGCTTCTACCTCTTATGTAGAATACTTAAGAATTAATAGAGATTTTTTTTTTTTTTTTTTTTTTGAGTTAGAGTCTCACTCCATCACCTGGGCTGGAGTGCAATGGCACATCATGGTCACCACAACCTTGACCTGCTGGGCTCTGGTGATCCTTCACCTTAGCTTTCCAAGTAGCTGGTACCACAGGCAGGTACTACCACACCTGGCTAGTTTTTTTTTTGGTTTTTTTTTTTGAGTTGGAGTCTCATTCTGTCGTCCAGACTGGAGTGCAGTGGCCGCTCCCGGCCACCACAGCCTCGACCTGCTGGGCTCTGGCAATCCTTCTGCCTCAGCCTTCCAGGTAGCTGGAACTACAGGCACGTGCTGCCACGCCCGGTCAATTTTTTTGATTTATTATAGAGATGAGGTCTCGCTGCCCAGGCGGGTCTCGAACCCGCGGGCTCAGGCAATCCACTCACCTCAGCCTCCCAAAGGTGCGGGATTACAGGCTGAGGCACCGAACCCGGCAACACCTGGCTAGTTTTTAAAAATTTATTTATTGTAGAGACAAGGTCTCACCAAGTTGCCCAGGCTGGTCTCAAACCCTTGAAATCAGGCAATCCTCTCACTTCTACCTTCCAGAGTGCTGGGATTACAGGTGTGAACCACCATGCCTGACAACAGGGACATTTTAAATTTGACTTCATAACTGGCTAAGCCAAAGACATCAGAAAGGCAGTATACTAATCTGAAGGATTCAAGCTTTTTAAGTAACCATGTATCTTTTAAATATAAGAAACTCAGTGCCAGTGAGTTCTTACTGAGATTTAATGTGAAGCTATATGCTTTGTAAATATTTTATAATCTTTTGGAAAGCCATTTGATGAT
This sequence comes from Carlito syrichta, assembly GCF_000164805.1. Taxonomy (NCBI): domain Eukaryota; kingdom Metazoa; phylum Chordata; class Mammalia; order Primates; family Tarsiidae; genus Carlito; species Carlito syrichta. The sequence continues at coordinate 57,586 of NW_007246622.1, forward strand.
ATCTACTTATCTATCTTTTCACCTTTTTGACTCTGTACATCTGTGTTTTAAAATGTATTGAAAAGAAGGAATGAAAAAGGGCAAAAAAGGCATGTATATATAGCAGCATATTTTTCAAACTAGAAACATGATAGTATCTAAAACAGTAAATTCATCTCCACATGGTTAATTGTATTGTGCATAATATACAGGAGTATATTATGCTCTTTATTTTCAGAGTGCATATGTACTCTTTTGGAGTCCATATGTAAATCATCTGTGAAGGAAAGACCTCTGACCAAAGAGAGACCAAGGAGGAGGGTTGTCTGGTAGTCTTCTGCAGTATTAGAGGAGAAGACTGTGGGGCCTTTGTTAGAGGAGTTATCTGTATATGTTCTTATTCTACTTCAGAAACAGAAGCCCTATAAAGTAGATACCTAACCTTTATTGTGGTACAGCAAGATATGCTCTTTATTTTTTCCTCAAGTTTGATACGTAATGCCAACTTCATAATAGAGAAAATAACCGACATAGAAGTAGTTGGGCTGAGTATGACCTTTGAACTGCCAGCATAATTAACACATATCAAATACAGAGTTCATTTATATTAAACTCAACCAAACTAATTCTAGGTCTTATTTTCTCTATTATAAAATGGCATTAAATTTCAGACTTGAAGAAAAAAAATTCAAAATGAGAATGACACACCTAGTTCTGGAATGTGGGAAACTCAGGAAAAAGTGTCCAGAAGGTACTTCTGTTGTTTGGGGCCTCGTTCAGTGTGAGAGCCCTGAAAACTTGGAGGCAGTATAGAGCTTGATTTAATGTAGAGATGTACTTTCTGAGGTGAAGGAATTGTGTTGCCAGGAGGAGTAGGAGTGCAAAAAAAGTGGCATCTCTTTGGGAGGCATCTCAAATGTACTCTTCGTTATCCTAGTTGTAGTCTGTTGACCGAGAGGTTTTCGAGTGATGTAGAAATTCAAGGCATCACTTGACTGCCAAATTATTTTCCAGCACATACAAACGTCTTAGATCTCTGTTGACTTACCACTCCTCTCCTTTGTCCCCTTCCATCTATCTACATCCCTTTTTTGCCTCACTCTCTTCCTCTTTCTCTTCCCTCATTCATTTCCCGCTTTATAAAGGTTATTTGTCACTGCCTGGCCTCCTTTCCCTCTGCCTTCCCCATCTCTCGCATACAGAGAAAAAGCATCTATGTCTCTTTAACCTTCAACTGATTGTTGTCTTCACCCCCCTTTTAAACTATTCAACCTCTTAGAAATGAAAAAGAGACTGCAGTTATTGTCATTCTTCACTTACCTAATTTTTTACCCTTTGTCATCTGACCCTCTGCTTCTGTGTGTCAAACTGGTGGATTTTTCTCCTTTATTTGCTTTTTCTGAAGCAGTTAACCTTCCTGATCCCTACTACCTTGAAATTCTTTCCCTTCTTTGCTGATGGTGTTACCTTGATGCTTCTGTCTGCTCTTTTGTCTTCATGTCATCATATCCAAAAAGTGGAGTCAGTTATCTTCCAGATTTGTTATTTTCAACTTCTTTCTTTTAGTTAATAGGAAACTTTCTGTCTTTCATCAAGGTTTACATTTTCCCATCCTGTCTTTTCCCCTAATTCTTTTATTCAGCAAATGTTTACCTCTGCCAAGTTGTTCTAGGCTTTGGGAGAATCAGCCATGAATGAGAGACCAAGTCTCTGACTTGCAGAGCTTACACTCTAGTGGAGAAGACAGCCAATCAGCAGATATTTAATGTTATACAGTAAACCATGCTTTAAAGGATAAAGTATGCGGAGTCTCAGGAGGCAGTAGTAGCGTATGCTGTTCTGTGGGAGGTGGTTAGGGAAGGTTTCTCTGAGAGGTGATATTTACTTAAAACCTGAGTGAAGCCAGAGTGAACTCTGGTTTCTGGTAGAAGAACCTCCATGCAGGAGAGTGAACGAGCAGGGACCCTGAGGTGGGCTGGTGTTCCCTGTGTTCAGGACAAAGCCAGTGTAGCTGGAGAGGGGGAGTCAGCCAGGGGAGGTGAGTCAGAGAAGTTGGCAGGGAAGATGTTAGGACCCTGTGGGCCTTGGCTAGGATCTTGGACTTTAAATGTATTGTGGAGGTTTTGGAGGGTTTTGAACAGAAGAAAGTGATGTGATCCAACTTAGTATTTTGGAAGGATCACTGTGATAACTGTGTGGAGAATAAATTGTTTGGGGAGAGGGAATGGCACTAGAGGAACCTAGGGCACTAGGAGATGAGTATAATGTAGTCTTGAGAGCTGGTGGTGATTTAGAGCTGAATGTTTGGTAAATGGTCAGACGTGTGATACGTTTTGAAGACAGAGCTAGCAGAATGTACTTGTTTGAATCTGTAGACTGTGGGGTGGTAAGCTAGATGATTGAACAACTGGCTGAATGGAGGAGGTTCCATGTACTAGGAATACCCTGGGAGGAGCAATGTCTTTGGAGGGTGATGGACAGAGAATGCCTAGAATTATTGTTTATTTTCAGTATGTTAACTTTAAGGTACTTATTAGACCTAATGGAGATGTCATATTGCACTCTTCTGAAGGTCAAATGTGAGCTTTGGGGCTAGAGAAAATTCCTGTGGGAGTCATTAGAGTATAGATGGGACCGGATGACATCACTTAGGGATGGGTGAATGTAGGTAAAGAAAGGAGATGGGAGGATGAGCCTTTCGGTCTCCATTGTGTACACGTCTGCAAGAAGAGGAAACTTTGTCCAAGGATGTGGAGAAGAATTGCTGGTGAGAATGGGGGGGAATTTGACACCCCAGAAGCTAAGTGAGAAAAGGGAATCAAGTGGACAACCGGATCAGCTATGTTAGATGCTGCTAGAAAATGGGATAATTTAAAACCTGAGAATTGACAAAGGATTTTTCTTGCTAAATCCTGTTGATTCTGCTTTGTAAAGTATCTCTAGAATTCATAACATACCTTTCCACTTCTTGCCAACACATACTATTATTCAGACTTTTCTCCTGGCTGTTTTCTTACTTTGGATGGTTCTTCTCGTTCCTTATTGCAATATAAAACACATGCTCATTGTAGAAAATTTGGAAAACTTAGGGAAAGTATAAGGGAGGTTGAAAAACAACAGCAGCAACAACAGAATTCCTTACCTAATCACTAACTACTGATAACAGTCCTATGTTTTCCTATTTACACTTATCTATGCATCTTTGTAATGCATATATTATATATGCTTTTATATAGAATTGGTGAAAAGTAGTCTTAAAATTTGCATTTTAAATAAACACAGTAGGCTTACTAATCAAATGTCAAAAAAATTTTTGAGACTGTGTGACAACATAGTATTCCATTATGGTGGAGTAACCTAACTAGACTTTCTACCTGTCTTCCCTAATTGTATCTTAAATTAATACTGATTAGGCTGGGTGAGGTGGCTCAGGCCTGCAAGCCCAGCATTTTGGGAGGCCTAGGCGGAAGGATTGCTGAGCCCAGGAGTTCTAGACTAGCCTGGGCAATGTAGAAAGACCTTTTCTCTACAAAATTCAAAAAATTAGCCAAGAGTGGCGGCAGGCGCCTGTAGTCCCAGCTACTTGGGAGGCTGAGGTGGAAGGATGGCATGAGCCTAGGAGGTGGAGACTGTGGTGAGCTAGGGTCTTGCCACTGCACTCCAGCCTGGGTGACAGCGAGACCCCGACTCAAAAAAAAAAACCAAAAACCCAGCAAAAAAACGCCTTGATAATCTTCCGAAAGCATATTGTCCTCTTAACTTTTTGTGCATAGCACAGTGGTTAAGCATGGTCTAGGCGGGGCGTGATGGCTCATGCCTGTAATCCCAGCACTTTGGGAGACTGAGGTGATAGGATTGCTTGAACCCAAGCGTTTGAGACCAACCTGGGCAACATAGTGAGACTTGGTCTCTACAAAAAATACAAAAATAAGCTGTGTGTGGTGCCATGCACCTGTAGTCCCAGCCACTTGGGAGGAGGAGGACAACAGATCACCTGAGCCCAGAAGGTTGAGGCTGTAGTGAACTGGGTTCGTGCCACTGCCCTCCAGCCTAGGTGTCAGAGTGAGGCCCTGTCTTTTAAAAACAAAACAACAACAATAAAAGGCTCTATTTTTGAGACTAATAATACATGTTTACAGCAGGAAATTTGGAAAATAGGAAGAGATACATTCTTATCTTTATAAGTAAGAATTCCTACCTATGATTACTGCTAAAACTTGCATCTGTTTCCTGCCAAGCTTTTTTTCCTGTCTGTCTAAATGTGCATACACATGGCATTTTATTTATTTGTTTCTAACGATGATCACACTGTTTTCTGGCCAGCATTTTCTTCACAATCCATTTTTCTCCTATACTTTATTAATGTATCTTGGTCAAAGTTTATGAGCAGTTTCATAGTTCTATTTGTTGTCAAATTGCTCTTCGAAAAGATTGTGTCATTTGAAAGTATATTTATGAAGATTTTGTTTTCTTTAAATTTTAGGATAGACCACTATCTTGTTGAGCTCTTTTAAATGAAGTTCTACTTGGATACAAAGATGAGGACTAGATAACTTCTTGAGGTTCCTTCTAAGCCCTAGGATGAAGATAATAACTAACATTTGTATAGTGCTCTAAAGTTTACAGAGTGAGTTCTCATACATCATCTCACTTGATCCTCACAACATCCCTGTGAGGTAGGTAGGACAGGTACTGTTATGTCCTTTTAGAGATAAAGAAACTGATAGAGAGGTTAAGTGATTTGATCAAATTTTATTTAAGTGTTCTAGCAATGATTTGAATCCAGACTTTCTGATCTAAATAGTCACAGTCTTAAGATTTCATACAGCTGCACATTTAGAATTACTAATACATATTAACTAGTTAAGTGGCATTTATTCTGTACAGAAATAAACCTAATGATAATATGAATATGGCGAATATTTCTTTGAATATTCCTGAGTGCTTCTTCACTCCTCCTTCCAAATTAAATAAATGGCTCTATCTTTTGAATAGGAGAAAGTAATGCAATTGTATAGCTGTATTAAATACTTACCATTTTTCTTCAGCATCTGGGAAGTGGGGGAAGTTATGTTTTTCATTCTCTTTCTTTCTCTCTGTTTTTCTTTTCCTTTTTTTTGGTGGTACCAGTCAAAATTACATCTACATTGCTTGCTCTCACACAGGTAGCATGAAGTCTCTATGTAGTAGCATCCCAGTTAGAACTAGAATTTTCGTTCTAGTATGGGCCTAGGCTCAAGTGTTTCAAAATTGACTACGTTAGTCAAAATTGGGATAATTGAGTAGTACTCCAGGTATAGTCACCTATGCTACTTACAAGGAGATAGCACACAATAAATAAGTGAAAATGATAGTTGAGGTCAAATGAGGGAAGAATATAGCTAACATTCTGTTTTGACTAATTACCTTACAAGGTAGAAGTTTATAAGGAATACATTTGAGAGCTTAATGATGGGCAATTTCACATGCTAGGAATGTATGTAAATTTTCAAGACCATGTAGTATTGCATTAAAACTGTCTCACAATATTTTCTGTACTGTCTTTAAATATTTAACACCCCCAATATTTTTTAAAATTAATTTTTTTGTTACTGTTTTTGTTTTTTCTAGTTGTTGGTCTTGACGATATTATGGATGAAGGAGTTGTTAAAGAAAGTGGCAATGATACCATTGATGAAGAAGAACTGATTTTACCTAACAGGAATTTGAGGGATAAAGTAGAAGAAAACTCAGTGAGATCACCAAGAAAATCACCTCGATTAATGGCACAAGGTAATTCTTCCAGACAGGTCTAGGTAGAAAATCAAAGGTGTAGGGACAGTTGGGTTAGTTGTACACTTGCTAGGCAGAAATTATATTTTCTTGATATTTGCTAATCTAAGTGTTTTGATAATAATCGCTTTTGAGATTGTACCAATTTGTTGTATAAGTTTCCAGTACCCACTTCCCCTTCCTCAGAGGAAACTACTGTTAACTCTTTCAGCCGATTTTATTTTTGGCATTTACCTTCAGATTTCTAGGTAACGTGCATATGTTGCTATTTTTCGATTATTCTGATTTAGGCATTTATCTGTTGACTTACTACTCTGGATGATGATTTTCTTTTTACTTCTCATTCCCATCACATAAGTGAACATTTGTTTTTCATTCTTTCAATATATAATTTTGTTAGATAAGTAATTATTTATGTTGCTGTGATTATATATGCTGTTAGAGATGACTCATTTAATAAATTATAGTTACTTTTCTTGTATAACTTCTTATCTTTCCAATTTAATTGTTTTTGTTTCTCATTTACTTAGTTTATACCACAACTGCTCTGCCAGTTGTCTTGATCTTCCCAGGAGATATTTGTATATATCAGGTATTCTGTCATATGTATCTCTTGGGGCTATCTGATTCACTCTTATCTGGTCGGGTGTTGGCACTGTGAGCCTGATGCAGAGCTGTCCTGGATCTCCCTTTGCCTTTCTTCTGAGGGGTCTGTGCTTTGTGCTTTGTTGTAGTTCTGTTTCCTCTTTTTTGATTCAATTCCTTCATTTTGGTGATGCCCTCTTACAGTAGTTTTGTGAGAAAAAGTATCATTGAAACACACTTTTTAAACTTTGTATTTAATGTCTTCACTCTGGAATCATGATCTGGTTGGACATAGAATTCAGAATTGGAAATCATTTTCCTTCAGATATATTGAAGGTGTTGGTCCAATTTTTTTTAATGTTTTTGTTGCTGAGAAACGTATTGTGATTTTTTTGGAGGGGGCAGGGTATATGTTATTTGCTTTCTTCTGGAAGTTTGTGGAATCTTTCTCTGGAACTTCTCTAGTTAGTGTTTTGATATTCATGGTAATCTCTTGTATATCAGTTTATTTTACGTATTGAGCTAGGTCAGTCTTTAGTCTGAAAACTTACTGTTCAATTCTGGGACAGTTTCTTAAATTATTTTATTGTTAATTCCCCTCTTTATTTTCTTAGCTCTTGATTTCTGGAAACATTATTATTATTTGTCAGATAGTAGATAACCCTTCCGTTGTCTTTTTCCTGCCTGCTTTCTGCTTCTTTGTCTTTTACTTGCTTAAATTTTCTCATATTTTCCAGTTTTTCAATCCAGTTTTGTACTTCTAATTTCTAAATGTTCATTTTGTTTTGTTTTGTGAATGGTCCTTTTTGTAGCATTCTATTCTTGTTTCATAGATGTAGTATCTTCTACTGTCTTTATCGATATACTTATGGTGTTTTACAAAGTTTTTATCTCTTTTTGTAGTTTCTGTTTTCTACATATTGAATTTTTTTTTAAAATGAAAAGTTTTGGACTCCGTCTTTCCTAGAAGCTTTCCTAAGATGTCTGATCCTTGATTATTGCTCGTGTTAAGGGGTGGGAATTAAAACTGTGGAACTTGTCACTGTGTGGGCCGGGTTTTGCCAACTATGAGAGTTATGTGGTGAACTGACTGTGCTGTTTTTTGACAGACCCCTCATGTCAGAATTTAAGTTATTCCATATTGACTCACTAGTTTGCTAGCATATTATGGAAGCCCTTGAGGAAAACTGACTGGAGTGTCTTAGCTTTCATTTAATCTAAAACATTTCAGTGTCTTTTGCTGTGCCCGGTATTCTTTAGTCTAGGAAATCCTGTCTTATTCTCTCCAGAGTAAGCCACCGGGCTTGGTTTAGGACCAGGGAAAGGTACAGGGGTGAAGTAGTGGAGAAGAACCAGCTCTGCTTCCCGTAACTAGCTTGCAGCCTATTCTGGTTTTAACCACCTGCCTTCATCCCCACTTTAGAGTCCTCCAGCCACCAATTCTTAAGACTTTGGGGATGTTAATGGTGCTCATTTTTTGCCAACATTGCCAGCTTCGTGTTTGTCACTTTTGAGTCTCCTACATCAGGTTCTTTATATTTCTATTTTTTTGTTTTTGAGTCGGAGTCTCACTTTGTTGCCCAGGCTGGAGTGCAGTGACACGCTGCTCACAGCTACTGTAACCTTGACCTGGTAGGCTAAGGTGATCCTTCCACCTCAGCTTTCCAAGTAACTGGAACCACAAGTTTGGACCACCATGTCCAGCTGATTTTTTGTAGAGACAAGGTCTTGCCATGTTGCCCAGGCTAGTCTCGAACCCGTGGGTTCAGGCAGTTCTTTTGCCTTGGCCTCCCAAAGTGCTGGGATTACAGGTGTGAGCCACCATGCCCAGCCCATTAGGTACTTTTTTAATGATCTCCTGTTTGGCTTCCAAAATTTACTGCTGTTTTCTCTCATCTTTTGTTCTTTTTTTTCTTTTGGTCTCACATCTTTTCAAAAAAGACCTCTTTGTTATAGCTTTAGTAGGGTTTTGAGATGTGAATAAATGTAGATAAATGTGTTTACTTTATCATATTTTCTTTGATTTATACTTGTAATCAGTGTTTTTTGGTAATCAGTTTTTAAAATCAGTTATTTGATGTATACTTGGAACTTCGAGAAATGAAATGATTAGAATGAATGTAGAAAAATAAAGGAAATTTTGTCCATAGTTAAGCTAACTTAACATAGTTAACTTAAGCTTTAAGTTAAGGTAATTTATATTTAGAGAAGAAAAAGTGACTTTATCCTTTGCTTAATAAATTACTCACTATTGGAAAACAGTTTTTTAAAATCTGAATATTCTTCACAACTGAATACACTAGTTCTTCATTTTTAGTAACTACTTGAGTGTTAAAAGTTCTTCATTTGTTTGTTAGTGGATAGTGGGTATTAAAGTATTTTATTTCAAGGATTAATAAAGGAGAGCTGTAAATTACTATAAGCTATGTTTAAAACTTTAGAAATTATCTAAATATTGAAAGAAAACTTTATTAAAACTATATAAAACAAAAGTTTGTTAAAAGTACATCACAGTTTATAGAAAATTATACAGTTGAACATGTGATGAACAGTTCATAATCCACCTGTAAGTTTAAAAGTTGTTGAGTACTTACCTCATATCCGGATACTGGTGCCACGTCCTTGGGGGGAATTAGAAAGTGTCCCTAAGATGAGGATGATAATATAATTTATTGTCCAAACTGGGAACACTTTTAAGAGTGAAAGCATGTGCTGTTAATAAGTACATCAGAATTGCAACCATCACCTGAGACTGTTCCAGGTAAATAAGGACATATACCTTTTTAAAGATTCTCAGAGGTCAAGGATAAATGACAAATTTCAGCTTGTGAGTTGTTTTTCTATGTAGTGAATTGTTGAGCTCTCTTTTTTATTCTAGTTCTTCTCACTTTGTGTTTCTCTTTCCCATGAGGATGTGTCAGAATAGGGAAAGGAGAGTCTTTTGTTTAATACTCTTTATTAGGGGCAATGTTAAAGGTGGGAGGCTTTATTAAATTCATACTTTTCCTTAATTTATCTTACAATACAGTTTTTTGGTTTAGATCTTTTGGTGGTTTCTTTTTTTGATGATCTGTGGGTACTCTACATGCTATTTCTGTTAGGAATACATAGAATGCTGAAACAGGGATAGGAGGGAAGCAAGCTGATAGGGGTGTTGGTGTTCTCTTGAGACTGTGTCTTGAAATTACTACAGATTCTTTTTGCTATAGATGGTGTCAGTTCAGATTGTATTAGGACTTGAATGTGTTTGGTTTTATATAGTTAGAAATATTTAATGTTTTAAAGTGCATGATGATCTTTCTTTTAAGATGTGCATAAATGGTAAAGGAAGCTCATTTTACTTATTTTATTCCTAGGTTACTTTTTATGGAAAAAAGACTTAATGAAAACATTTTCTGTAGTAAAGTATAACATTAGTCTGAATTTTATGGAGGTTCCCCCCACCAGAATTCAGAGAACTTTGATAAATATAAAATTTAACATGTTAATATATGCTTATATATGCTTTTATATGTATATATACACACACACACATATATATGACTATCATTATGTGTAACTGTTCAGTACATCTTTGTTGAAATAAGCACATTTTATAGTTCAGCATAAAGAATTAATATATACTAAATTGTACTGAAATAAAAGCACATGGCAAAATAGCTAAGCTATTTTTATTTATTTTTTTTCCCTGTGATAGAACAAGTAAGAAGTTTGCGACAAAGCACTATTGCCAAGCGTTCAAATGCAGCACCTTTAAGTAACACAAAAAAAGCATCTGGGAAGACTGTATCTACCCCTAAAGTGGGGGTGAAGCAACCAGAAAGGAGTCAGATTAAAGAAGAAGTTTGTACATCACCAAAACTCGAGTGTCATAAGGAGACTAGAAGGAGCAGCCGGCATACTGGACAAATTGAAGTTGTACCAGCAGTGTCAGTGTCTTCAAGTCGTTCTTCAGTGTCATCTTGTCTTGAAGTGAAAGATGAAGCTGGATTAGATTCTAAGCATAAGTGTAATAATCAAGGAGAAGCAAATGTGCCATCTCACGAATTAAGTTGTACACTTTTTTCTGAAACTTGTGTTGCTGCTGAAGAAAAGAAAAATGACGTTCTGATGGAATGTAAAATTAAACCTATTAGTAGCCCATTGTTTAAGTTCTCAGATAAAGGAGAACAGGAGCAGAATGATTCCATTTCAGGTAAAATGGATGAGACACTTGTTGAAGAGGTGACTGTAAAGGGAAAAGTTGAACAAGCATCAAAGGAGACAGCAAAATTATCTCATCAAGAAAGCCAAATTATTGAGGAATCTGCGTCTTCTGCTGGTATTTCTGGTGATGCTGCTTGTACAAATCCAAATAAGACAGAAAAGAATCTTCTAGGTTTGTCTAGTTCAGTGGATGAAGTGACTGAGTGTAATTTGGAGTTGAAGAATACCGTGGATGTTGCTGATAAAACAGAGAACTCCATTCAGAGAAATAAAGTTAAACCATTGGGTTATTGTGAAGAGACAGAGTCTGAGAAGCAGTTGCAGAGCACTGAGTTTAATAAATCAAACTTAGAAGTGATTGATACTAGTGCTTTTGAATCAGAAAGTAATATTTTAGAAAATGCTATTTGTGATGTGCCTGACCAGAATTCAAAACAGTTGGGTATTATTGAAAGTACTAAAATGGAGTCCCACGAGACATCATATCTTCAAGATGACAGAAACAGCCAGTCAAGTAGCACTTCTTTCTTAGAATCTAAAAGCATAAAATCTAAACACACAAAACCTCTAATTCATTCTAAGCAAAACATGACCACAGATACTCCAAAAAAAATTGTGGCAGCAAAGCACGAAGTGATGCATAGCAAAACGAAAGTTAATGTCAAAAGTCTGAAACGAAATACTGATGAGCCAGAATCTCAGCAAAATTTTCATAGGCCAATCAAAGTCAGGAAAAAACAAGTTGATAAGGAATCAAAGATTCAGAGTTGCAATTCTGGGCTTAAGTCTGGGAAAAACCAAACTCATTCTGTACTGAAAAAAACACTACAGGAGCAGCCTGTGCAGAGTTCCAAGCCCTTAGCTCATTCCTTTAGTGAGAAGCCTTATGGCCATCCTGGATGCTCTAAAGAGCCCCCTCATCCTGCACAAACTGGACACACAATGCATTTCAGCCAGAAGCCATGTCCAAGACCTCAGCCACAGGTCCCTGCAGTGAAGGGCAGTGGTCATGGGAGGGAAGAGGTCGAGCACTCTGGCAGTGAGCAGCTCAGGGAGGAGGAGAAACTGAGACTAAAAAAGCCTGAGAAGAACTTGCAACCCCGCCAGAGAAGAAGCAGCAAAAGTCTTTCCTTTGATGAACCACCACTGTTCATTCCAGACAACATAGCTACTGTAAAAAGAGAAGGCTGTGATCATAGCTCCTCATTTGAAAGCAAATATGTGTGGACTCCCAGCAAGCAGTGTGGGTTTTGCAAAAAACCACATGGCAACAGGTGTGTGTGTGTGTGTGTGTGTGTGTGTATGTATGTGTATGTATGTGTACGAGTGGTGTGTACATTGATGAGAAATTGCTTTTGGGAGGTGGGAATAGTGTGAGAGCTTTTTTATAGGAAGAAATTATTTAACATACAAAGACTTGTACAGAAACCAAAAAAGCCCTTCATCAGTTTTGGATAAATGATAGAAAGATGGAGCTGCTGAATTTACAAATACGTCATCCTACAACATTTTATAAAGCATAACATTTCATAAATCAACAGCTACGTATATGGAAATGTTTTGTTATTGTAACTAGTTAGTGTAATTTAGTCATTGCTTCTGGAAAAACACCAAATACTTCCTGCTAATCAGAAAATTGTTACATTGCTTTGGGTCTGTAAGTTATATATCATTTTATTTGGTATGAGAACTAGTAATAAAGTATGAAGGTTATGATGGAAATTCTTTTTTTCTTTTGAAGTTTTTTTGTAAAATGAAGCACATTAAAGACTTAATATCATCACTTCATATGAAATTTGATAGCTAAACAATTGTTAGATTACCTAGGTGACTATTGTATGTAACATGGAGTAGAATGAAAACATGTATTTCTTTTTTGAACGTTTTAGTGATTTCAGGAATTTTGTGAATTCTGATCTTTTAACATTTTAGAGGTGATTTTAGCAGACCTTTTATCATCCTTTCTTAGGATTCAGTGTTCTGTAGTTTTATGACACTGCCTCCCCTCACCCCTAGTGTATTTTTTTGCTAGCGTTTTAAGAAAAGGAAAACAAGAGATGAAGTGGAGTTCGCAGCTACAAGATTATCCTATTAAGTGTTCACATTGCTGTTGGAATGTCTATCAACACCGATATGATAAAATAACATATAACATGTACACTGTATTATTATCCTTACTCATGGGAGTACATGGTAGAGTGACTTTGTCCAGCACTCTCTGATTACATGAAAATGAAACCGTAGGGAGGGAAATTTAGTAATGTGTATTGTCACACATTATTTGGTGGGGAAGGGGTGTTGGGGCTATTCTGTAAAATAAGATTTATGTCAAAGGATTTTTAAATTTGTGATTCAGCCTGTGGCCTATTTTTAATGTCAAGGGTTTTATAACATTATATTTCAGTTTTTAAAAATTGTCCCTTGTTTGAATACAGTGCTACATTTGCCCTCAGTCATACGTTCATAATGCTTTTCATTTAAACACCTTGCTCAGATAGTCTAAAGTGGGCCTGCTGTTGTCAGTCTCGAGCGAGTTCAGGTTTGGATGTTACTTTACATGCTCCTTTAAGTCAGCCCTTTTTCTCTGCCAGAATTATCTAAAAATTTTCTTGTTGACATGTGGTCAGAAAGATGGAATAGAATAGGAGCCTTAAGTGAATAAATTTCTAGAATAAAACTGGCAGAGAGTTGGAAGCCCTGTTAAGCAGGTTATCATTTAACATTAACTAAAACTTCTGATGGCCCAGTCTTTAGGAGTTGGCTCAGTCTTTAGGAGTTTGCCCAGACTTCACCAACAACTGTTATTTTCCTAAAAATGAAGATTTGGTGTTAATTCCTTTTTTGTTTTTCCTAATGCCACCTTTTGCATCTACTCTATAAAATCTAGAGATTCTTTGCCCTGTTCTGAAAAATGACTTAGAATGTTAGATGCATAGGGATTTGGGCTTCACTCTATGTAATTAACTGGAATAATATTAGATTAACATAGGCAGCAATCAATTTTGGAAGCAGTATTTCAGATTACTTCAATTCCGTAAATAAAGAAGACTATGGAATTGATCGCCTTTTCTTTACATATTAGCTAGCCTTCACTACTGCTTTGATATAGTATGCTTTATACATTGATTTTACTAAAAAAATTCACCTGTCCTTCAGCATGTGATTTTCCTATTTTAATCCTTGAGTAAGAATATAAATTTATTAGGAAGAGCCTATTTGGAAATCATTTTGATTGCTCTCTGATCTCATGCAATAGACACATTGAAAGCTATGCTTCTGTAAATACTATTGAACTCTTTGGCATTTTTCACATATTGCAGCTGAAGTTAGCTTTCTTCCCATTGGAAGTTAGGTTGTGTAATATGGCTATTTACTCAAGGCATGGCTAGATGTCACATTTGACTGTAAGCAACTCCTATATGAATCTCAAGACAGTATACCCCTTAATAGTCAACACATTGTGCAGTTTTTTTGCTTTCCTGATTCTGCCTTATGCCCAAGGAATATTGTTTTAAAAAAACAGACTATTTAATCTTCTGTTTTTTCTTTTTTTTTAACGTAATGTGACTTTCGAACATAAACCAATTGGAATTTTGTATGGAAGTCTTAGTCTTTTCCTATTATCTGCGTTGTGGTTTCTATTTCCCGCTTCTCCAGAAAATGCTTGGATGTTTAGTGTGCATTATGCTTTCTTGGCCCCAGTTGTAGAAAATTAGTATATTGAATGATATTTAAACAACAAACACACTCCTTAGCAAAATGCGTTTATAGCTTTATATTCATATAAGAAAAATTACTTCTCAGAAAAAATTTCTACTGAATAAATGATTCTCTTTACTCTGTTATTAAATGAAATACCAGAATTGAAGGCCCATCTTGTAACACCTACAGTGTTAGTGAATTTGTGATAGATTTGTTAAGAGCAGGAGTTCTCAGTTTTTTTCTGTAGTTTACTTTGAAGACACTTGACACTTTTCTAAGAACAGTTCTTTGGTTCATACCAAAAAGATAATTTTTTATTTTTTTGGTGTCAGAATCTCACTCTGTCGCCCAGGCTGGAATACAGTGGCATGCTCAGGGCTACTGCAGCCTTGGCCTGTTAGGTTCAGGCAATCTCTCACCCTCAGCCTTCCAAGTAGCTGGAACTGTAGGTGTGTGCCACCATGACTGGCTAATTTTTTGATTTTTTTTTTTTTTTTGTAGGGATGTTATCTTGCTAAGTGTCCAGGCTGGTCTCAAACCCCAGGGCTCAGGCAGTCCTCACCTCCACCTCCCAAAATGTTGGGATTACAGGCATGAGCCACTACATGTGGCCAAGATTAGAATTTTAAATTAGTTTTTAATTCTCTTATGGTAGATCTAGTTTACTTTTTTTTTTTTAAGTAAGAATCTGTCTCTGTCGCCCAGGTCAGAGTACAGTGGCATGTTCATAGCTGCCATAGCCTCAATGTGCTGGGCACAGGTGATCCTTCTGCCTCAGCCTTCCAAGTAGCTGGAACCACAGGCATGCACCACCATGTCTGGCTAGTTTTATGATTTATTGTAGAGTCTCGTCAAGTTGCCCAGGTTGGTCTTGAACCTTTGGACTCAGGCAGTCCTCTCGCCTCTGCCTCCCAAAGTGCTGGGATTACAGGTGTTAGCCACTGCACCTGGCTTACTTTTTCATTTTAATTTTTAATTCTATATATGATCATAAAACAGAAGAAAGCATAAATATTGCTAAACTCTTCAGTCAACTGATTCATGTTGACTGGGTCCAGTTAATTGATCCAGAACTTAGCTCCACATAACATTGATTTTGTAGTAAAAGATTTAACATCTAGGTTATAACTTTTTCTTAAAAGTGGTTTTTTTCTCGTGGTAATTAGAAATCTAAGGACAGGGCAGAAAATGGAAAAGTAAATGTTTGCTGCTGCTACTCAAGCCACTCCCTTTGTCCCTACGTCCTCTCCCACTACCCATGTTTTTCAAGTAGAGCAGTAGTAACATGAAAGGGGAGGAAAATACAGTCTCCTTATTTGATAAGCATTTAAAAAAATGTGATTTAAAATGTTCAGTGCTTATAAATTTTAGACCTAAAAATTACCCATATTTACATTCTCGGGTAACCAATTTTATTTTAAAATGAATTTTCTCCTGGGACATGTGGATATTATTGATGTCATTTTTTCTTGATTTCTCTGAAAATGTTATATAACTGCAATTTCTACATAAAATCTAAATAAGACACATTTGTAGATGATACTAGAGATTTGCTTTTCAGAGCTTCTCAAGTTTTGAGACATTTCCAAAATAAACTTGAAATGAGGTGTAGTGAGATAATTAGTTGATAACTATGATCATGAAACTACTCTTCCCTGGTTATCAAGTAAAAATTTGAAGATTCCTCAATGTGTATTTTATAATTTGATCTTTAGACTTGAATTTGGGACAAAATCATAGTCTGTAGATTTTTAAATCGTGTCTCTGAAACTATCCTAGACTTGCTTTGAGGAAATATTAATGTAACTTTGTGGTAGTAAAGGGAAGTCACCATTAGCTTTCCTTCAATATTTTAGAAGCATTCACATTGGAAAGTTGCTTTCAAGAAATATTATTTCTTGTAACTTTGCAAATGGAAGAACTTGTAAGCACATCCGTTTACTTATTTTTTTCCTGCTGGCTGTAGTACTTGTGTCATTGAAACAGTATGGGCCTATCAAACACTTCACAAAGAAATTGTTTTCTTGCATACATATATTATTACATTGCTTGAAAGTTCTCTTACTTGTGAACCCCAAATATTGTGTGTTATTTTTACTTTTCAAATGAATCACTGGAGAGATGACTTACTGATGAAAGGTGGCATAGGCATTACCAGTATGGATGAGGAGTGGTGAGTTACAGATGGGACAAAGACAAGTCTCCTTACAGCACAACAGTGGTTCTGTACACAGTAGAGAGACACACGAGAAAGAAAAACGCTGCTATTGAGGCACGAGGCATTTGGCATGAATTTTTAAACACTCTGTATAGACCGAAACTCAGTTCTAGTTTTTATAGTTTCTACATTCAAACAACCTTTGATATATCTTGAGTTGGTCACATCATCTAGCATATTACCTTTAACATCTTCCTATTGAACTACAACTTAAGAGGAGTTTGACACTTTTGGTGATGTCACTGTTATTAAAATCAGCAGTGCAGAGTCTTTAGATCATTGAAGAACATACCTAAATCCTAAGTCTTCCAAACATGAATTGCAAGCTTGAAGAAAGAAAATGTTAAAAGTGATTCTTTGAAGTGAGCATTGTAGTTTTCTTAGTGATTGTTTGGAAAGCGTGTGAAAAATAGTTTCTCCCTGAAATTGTGACATTGAATTTGCCATTTTATTCCCAAGTAGTTACAGATAGTCTTTTTAAAGTAGAAAAATAGAAGCTTTTTAAGAGTTGTAAATCTCATGTCCCTATACTTTTTCTAGTGGTTCCTGAGGTTATTTCTTAGCTTAAATGCAGTAAAGGGAAAACTTACATAAGAAGATGAGGAATTAAATCCAACCCGATTATGAATATCTTTGTTAGAATATTGATCTTTATTTGGGAAAATAAGTTTATACGAAACACTTGGTTATTAGTAAGGAAGTCCTTCACACTCAAAAGTATATAAAAATTGTTTAGCTGAGTCAGTATAACACTTATGAGCCAGAACATTTTGAGCCTAAGTTAGAGTGGTTAATAAACCATTTGGCAGCTCCATCATGCTGATTTTTGAGTTACATTTTTGTTGCTATTTTTTTTTTTTGTCGTCACTTAAGACTAGTTGGATAAACAATTCCCAATTATATGTGTGATTTCTGGTCTGTGGTAATGTACTGTAACTAATAGCGTGACATCAAATTATCATAGAGGACTTACCAGCCTTCTCAGTGGAGAAATGTGCTGTTTTTCTGTACTTTGTTATTCTGTTTAGTATTTTGTAGTAACAAAGACTAGTTGTCCTTGATTTTTTTCCTTATGATTTGTTGCCCTTCTCTACCCCAGCCAGCATTTTCTCATTCATATCAGAGGGGAAATATTTGGGGTCTTAAAGGTTTTATTTGCAAAGAATATTCTTTTCTTTGAAAACATGCATCATATTGAACTTACAGAATGGGTAAAAATGAAAAGCATACAAAGTATTAGAAAGTCAAATATTGAAAATTTAAGTTTTTTTTTTCCCTTTCAGGTTTATGGTTGGCTGTGGGAGATGTGATGACTGGTTTCATGGTGATTGTGTCGGATTAAGTCTTTCCCAAGCACAGCAAATGGGAGAGGAAGACAAAGAATATGTCTGTGTAAAATGTTGTGCTGAAGAAGATAAAAAGAGTGAAATATTTGATCCAGATATTTTAGAAAACCAAGCTACAGTTGAAGTTCATAGTGAAGATAAAGCAATGGAGTGTGAAAAGCTTGGATTATCAAAACACACAACAAATGATAAAACCAAATATATAGATGATACAGTAAAGCACAAGGTCAAGATTTTAAAACGGGTGAGCTCTTCATTGTGTTGTTATTTAAGATGTTTTTGTATGGACTGAGAATTTTGAAATTTTTCTTAAAGTTTTAATGTTCTAATGTACATTTCAAACTTTTTTTTTAAATAACAGTGAATTGATTTTTATTTAAGATTTTTTGGCAATCTTGGTGAAACCAGGTGGTGACCTTCAGAATATACAGGTCTTATCACATAGTCTTTTGTGCTATTTCGAGTCTCTAGTTTGATACTTGAATTTTCTGTTGTTGAATGTGTATGTGATCTTGTGGTCTTAAGTGTAAATTGTGCTTGCTAAATTTTTTAAAAAGCTTTTTAGTGTATAAATATCCACCAGTTCTTTAACCACTTGGCATTATTATTTTCTTTTTTTAATAAAATTTTTATTACAAAGATGTGGGGTACAACTCAGGGTTAGGTATATAAACATTGATCATGCAGGTACCCTTGTTGATGAGGTATGCCCCTCACTCCCCTAGCAGTTTCCTTCAACTGCCAATCCCACCTCCTCCTCCCCTGACAGTTTCCCACTACTGCCAAATGCTTTCTTATAGCATTATAATTGTTCAAGGTCCGCTTATGAGTGAGAACATACGGAACTCTGCTCTTTGTTTCTGTGACAAATTACTGAGTATGATCGACTGGCATTATTTTCAAGTGGAAGAGTTATCTTCTCTCTGTAAGGAAAAATAATCTTAATTATTTTGACTTTGTCTTAGTATTTGGTTAGAACTTTGATCTCATAATTTTTTATCCCAAACTATGGTCTCTTAAAAAGTTGTCAATTTTTTACTGGTCTTACTTTTTACAATAACATTAAAAAAATAATTTATTTTAAATAATTCAGGGTTAGGTATATAAATGTTCATTGTGCAAGTACGCTTGTTGATGAGGTGTTTAATAACCTTCTGAAAGTATTCCTAAATAAAACTTTGAAGACGTTTAATCTTTAATAGAAATGTCCTTGTATAAAGGACACAACATTTTACCCGATGACATGCTCGGTGTCCTTGCCTTCCTTCCTAATACCTGTGAATTTTCTCATCGTTGATGTGTTTTTTGTTTTTTTTAGAATAGTGCTAGGTAGGGAGGAAACAATGGCACCACACGTGTGGATAGGCAGTATTGTAGAAACAAGAGCACGAATTGTAGACTTAGAACCTTAGACATCTCTATCCAACCACTCTGATTGATTAATATGCTCTACGACATTTCTAGGAAGTGATGATCTAGTTTCTGTTTAAAAACCATTGCAAGGGAATAGATACATCTTCATTTTTAAGCAGCTATAATTCTTAGAGAGTTCCTCAGTTTGAGCTGAAATTGTCATGACTGAAAACTTTTTAGTTTTCCGAAGCCTCCTTATTAAAGTTAGTTTTTCTATAACATCTGGTAGGGAAGGTAGTTTAGATGGAAGAGCATGAGCATGTTTTCTCCAAAGTCTTACCCATTGTTCATAAATTAATCAGTTCTTTCAGGCTCTACTTGTGTCACAAATGTGGATTAAGTTCTAGTTTGACAAATCTGGATTAAGTTGTAGTTTTCCAACGTTTTTTTGTCTGCCAAGACCTTCTGAAAATCAGATTCTGTCTTAATATTTGCTATTACTTTGTTTCTCGATGTGATCAGCATCAAGGTAATTAAAATATGGGTCCAAGAGCCCCACTGAGAACAGTTTATAGCATGTCTTTGGAAAACTTCTATTTATTATTAACTTAATTCTCTCCTCTTGTGTACAACTTCTTGGCCATTTAGAAATAATACTTTTATTGTCATTTAGCTCTGTTGTCTCCATCTTTATTAAAAAGACCTTGTAAAACATTGACACTTAATGTTTTGAGAAACACCTCTATCCAGTCCATATCAGAAAAGGAACTGAGGTTAGTCTGACTTTCTAAATGCACATACCATCAAAGTGATCACTGCTTCCTTCTTTTTGATGTAAACTGTTGACTCTTATTTGGACTTGTCTAACATTAGTTTATGGAGTCTGTTTTTCAAACAACACTTCTTATTCCTAGATTTTTATGTTGAACCACTTAGTGAGTTTCTGTTGTGTACCAGGCATAGTACTGCCAGCCTTGGATATGTAACATCGAAGTATGTTCCCGGTCTCAAGGATTTCTAGTTGAGGAGGTAGAAAATAGACAAGTAAATAGCAAAATCAGAGGATTCCCAGTCTAGAGAAAATCTTTCTTTTGTATATATTGTATCTTAAAACCTATGATTATATGTCTGCCTGTACATAGTGCTCCTCTCTCTTTTAAGCATTGAAGTATGATGTGATTAATTTCTTGCAAGGGCCTCAGAATTCCAGTTTCACTAGAAATTTTTCGTGGATTATAGTTAGGATCAGAGTAGCAGGCACCCGTGGTTTACTCTATTTTCTGGGAGTTAACGTTGCCAATAGTCACACTTAATCGGTACATTTATTATAAGTGAATGTGGCTTCATTTGTTTTAGAAATATAGTGAAAAAGATATTATTTCTTCACAATTTTTTTAATATAAATTTTTTATTTTTATTTTATTTTCTGAGTTGGAGTCTCACTCCTTCGTCCAGGCTGGAGTGCAGTGGCACGCACGCTCATGGCCATTCCAGTATCAACCTTCTGGGCTTCAGCGATTCTTTCGCCTCAGCCTTCCAAGTAGCCAAAACTACAGATGTGTGCTACCACGCCTGGCTTTTAAAAAAAAATTTATTGTAGAAACGAGATCTCGTCAATTTGCCCAGGCTGGTCTTGAACCTGCGGGATCAGGCAATCCACTCTCCTCGGCCTTCCAAAGTGCTAGGATTACAGGCTTAACCCCTGAGCCCGGCCTAAATTTTTTATTTTAAAGATGGGTACAATTCAGGGTTAGGTATACAAATGTTTTCATTAAGCAGGTACCCTTGTTGATGAGGTGTTTCCCCCCTCCCCTGGCAGATTCCCACTACTGCCAGTCCCCCTCCCACACACCCCCCCCCGGCAGTTTCCTGCTATTCTTCACAATCTTATCTTCCCTTTTCCATATCTACAGTCAACTGAGAAAACTTGTATTACCTTATATCTAATTTCTTTTCTAATAGCGATATTGGGAATATGACCTCCATGTCCCTTGTTTCTCTTTTATAGGCTATTTGTATTCTGTACAAAGTAGATGCTTAAAAAATGGATTTTGAATAGCAGAGTGAATCTTGTTTTTATAATCAGAAGTTTGCTTTTTTGTTTTTGCGTCAGTGTCTCATTCTGTTGCTCAGGCTGGAGTGCAGTTGCATGATCACATGATCACATGATCATGGCTACCCGCAGCCTTGACCTGCTGGGTACAGGCCTCAACCTTCCAAGTAGCTGGAACTACAGGCATGTGCCCCACACTTGGCTCATTTTTTGATTTATTGTAGTCTCGCCAAGTTGCCCAGGCTGGCCTTGAACTCTTGGACTCAGGTACTCCTCTTGCCTCTGCCTCCCATAGTGTTGGGGTCACAGGCGTGAACCACTACCCCTATCCTAAGAGTTATTTTTTTCCTTTTTAAAAAAATTTAGAGTCTCTGTCGCCCAGGCTGGAGTGCAGTGGCATGCTCACGGCCATCACATCCTTGACCTGCTGGGCTCAGGCGATGCTTCCACCTCAGCTTTCCAAATAGCTAAGTGTGTGCCACCACATCCAGCTAAGTTTTTTGGTTTATTGTAGAGATGAGGTCTTGCCAAGTTGCCTAGGCTGGTCTCAAACCCTTGGGCTCAGGCATTCCTCTCGCTTCCCCCTCCCAAAGTGCTGTGATTACAGGTGTGAGCCACTTTTTTCCCCACATCTTTTAAGAAACAGTTAAACATCTGAGCTAAAGAATGGAACATGTTTGATATCTTAGTAGGTTGTAAAGTTAATTTGGTTTAGTTTTTTACCCCCACATACTGTTGAGGCCCATTTTGTATTTAAAGATTTTTGTTTTGTTTTGTTTTTAAGTCAGGATCTCTTTCTGACCTCCAGGCTGGAGTCCGGTTGCACATTTATAGCTCACCACAGCTTTGACCTCTTCAGTTCAGGCAATCCTCCCATCTTATCCTTCCGAGTAGCTGGGACGACAGGTGCCTGCCACCATGCCCAGCTAATTTTCTAATTTTTTTCTTGTAAAGACAGGGTCTCACTATGTTGTCTAAGCTGGTCTCGACCTCCTGAGCTCAAGCGATTGTCCTACCTCAGCTTCCCAAACTGCTGGGATTACAGGCATGAGCAACTGCACCTGGCCTTAAAGATTGTTTAGTAGTTTTCATTCTAATGAGTTAAATACTATTTTTTCAGGAGTCTGGTGAAGGCAGAAATTCATCGGACTGTAGAGATAATGAAATTAAAAAATGGCAGCTAGCTCCTCTTCGTAAGATGGGACAACCAGTTTTGCCTCGAAGATCCTCAGAAGAAAAAAGTGAAAAAGCAACAAAAGAGTCTGTAACTGTCTGCACGGGAGAAAAAGCTTCAAAACAAGGTAGTGAGTTTAATAGAAATTATTACATACAAATATATTTGTATTTTATTTTATATATAATTAATTAGTATATTTACGTTTTTAAAATTTAACATTTAAATGGCACTACAAACAGCTTAGACGACTGACCTTGTAATTAAAAACTATTTCTCTATTAATAAATTCTGAGGAAACACTAGTGAACTTAAGGCCCCTCTTCTCCTGCACTTAAATCCTCATGGCAGAAGGCAGACAGTGAGTTTTCAAGTAAGAAGATTCTATGTTACTTTAGAGCATATGACACAGACTGGAGTGAGGGGATAGAGAGTCACAGTCGTGGAACATGGTGGGAGCTTCTGTTTTAGATGGAATGAATCAAGTAACTTTGAGGTAGGACTTGAAGGGATGCAAAGGTTTTTTGGAGGAGGGACGAGATAAGGGACACAGTAAGTTTGAAGGCTTGGCATTTGAGGCAAGAACCACAGGAGAGTGAATGGAAGATGGATGATTGAGGGATGGGATAGTGATAGAAAAGCTCAGAGCAAGACCTTGGGGGCCATTCTGAATGTTATGGGAAACCTTCAGAGGCTTTTTACAAGGGAATGATGGATCACTGTGGATGCTCTGTGCAGTTTAGATGAAGGAAGACAGGAGAGGGAGGGAGGAAGAGAGAGGGAGAGACAGACAGACAGACAGACACCAGTGAGAGAGAGAGAGAAAGAGAGACAAGTGAGGAGTCTATGGCAGGATCCTAGAAAAGAAGCAGAAGTAATGGTAGCTTGGAACCGATCTTGCTGATGGATTAGACATAACTTGGTAAAGGAGAGAGAGTGGGGAAAGAGGATGATTGAATAAAATGTTGGTGCCATTTACTGATACGAGAAAGACTGAGAGAGAAAAAGATTTGGGGAGGCAAAGTAAAAAATTATGTTCTGCTCATTATAGCTTTAAGATTTCTATTAGACATCCAGGTGGAAATGTTTGCATAACCATTGGCTGACAAGTCTAGAGCTTACAGAATACATAGTTGTTAGTACAGGTTGGGCGTCCAAAATCACTTTGGTCCCAAACATTTTAGATAAAGGATACTCAACCTGTGTAGAATCATGGACCAATACAGAGAGTTGATGGTGAAGAGAGTTGATGGTGAAGAGAGTTGATGGTGAAAAGAATTGATGGTAAAGAGCCGGAAGCACCAGCATGTTGAACTGGGAAAGGGGAGGCTCCAGCACAGGAGGTAAGGGGTGGCTTATGAGGAAGCAGGAAGATGAGACTGTGGTGGCCTGGAAACCAGATGCAGTTTAATGAAGAAGGAAGGATAACTGTGTCACATGCTGTCTGGACACTTAAGACAAACACAAATTGGTAAATCTGTATGTGACTCAGCAGAATTGAGGTCATCACAGACCTTAACTAGAACAGTGTTGGTGGAGCAGTAAGGACAAAAGCCAGTTGTTCTGGCTTGTGGAAGAATGGAAAAGTGCGGAATTATTGTTTGCATAATTCTTTGAAGGAGCTTTGCTGTTTAAGGGAACAGAAATGGTATAGTTACAGGTGGATATGGGGACAAGGTGTTTTGTTTTTTTTAAGGAGATGCTATAGCATGTTTATAGGTGCTATAGCGTCTGTGATGGGAATGATCCAGGGGCAGGGAAGACATTGATGATGTAGGGGAAAGCAGTGATAGTGGAGATGTGAAGTCTGTGAAAAGACAAGAAGGAGTGGGACTCACTCCACGGTGATGGGTAGGGGGGTTGTCATGGAAAGGCACAGCTCTTCTGCTTATGTTAGGAAGGAAGATTGTGTGTGGTCAGAGGGAGAACGGATGCAAGTAGGTTAGATTTGGTGGCAGGAGAATTTAATAGCTGCCATTTTGTTTTCTCAGTGAAATATGAAGGGAATAAATCAAGTAAGGTAGGGAAGGAG
The DNA here is from genome assembly GCF_000164805.1 of Carlito syrichta. Classification (NCBI taxonomy): domain Eukaryota; kingdom Metazoa; phylum Chordata; class Mammalia; order Primates; family Tarsiidae; genus Carlito; species Carlito syrichta. Next base: position 82,006 of record NW_007246622.1, read on the forward strand.
GTATCGTTTGCTTGAGAAGAGAGGAAAGTATGAAATGTCTTGTAACTTATTAGGAAAAGTTAGTAGGATTAGGGTAGAAGGTGGTTAAGTTACTACTTAGCATTTGTGGTTATAAATTGAAAATGAGATCTGTCGGCACCAGTGCTTATTTTTCTCCAGTTATCTTTAGCTGGTTGTAGCCTGTTTGGGTAAAGGATAAAAGTTGGCTTTTATCAGTGTTGTGGTTTCCAACACTCTTGTTTAAAGGAGAGAGAATAAAGGTGTTAAGTATGCAAGGGAGTGCTAATAGTGTAGGACTATTTTATCTAAGTTGGTAATGTGGGAAAGTGAAGACATGAAGATAGTAAAAGTAGTAGATTTGAGTTGTTGGAATGAGCAGATTCTAGAATAAATGAGCTAATATGATAGGTCAGGGTGGTGAGATGTTTGAGGTTTTGCATGGGAATTAGTAGCAAGAGAATGAACAATCATTTGAAAAGCTTAACATTCAAATTAGTAATATCAAGCATGATTAAAATTAGAAAAGACTCATCAGTTCTGTGATATTTGTAAGGATAGTAAAGGATCAGCTCACCTAATAAATACAGATCATATTTTCTAAGTAGCTTTTTAAAAGTTAATTAATGTATATATATGCAAAGAAACTAGCTCTAAAAACCATTATCTAAATTAGGAAAAAGGTAGGACCTCTTTTTAGTCACTGTTCATTTTAATTAGAGTTTCAGTGTCAAAGATTTCACTTTGAACTGTGGGTTCTGATCTTTATTTCCAAATAGTGACTTTTAATCATTCAGTTTTGTTTATAAACTCATATTATGCATTAAATAAGAAAAATGTTTTAAAAACACTATAATGAGCTTTGATGCTTATTTGGATTAGGTTCTCATGAGAAGCAAGAGACGAAAAGGAAGAAGGTTGAGAAAGGAGTGCCCAGTGTGCACCCACCCACAGCTTCTGCCTCCAAGCCATCGGCGGATCAGATCAGACAGAGTGTCAGGCACTCTCTCAAAGACATTCTTATGAAAAGGTAACACATGTTATTATTATAGAAGATTGACTCATGGATATTTCATGTGTTTGGAAAATAATTGAATTATTCTAATTTTAAGACTTACAGACTCAAACCTGAAGGTACCAGAGGAAAAGGCAGCAAAAGTTGCCACAAAAATTGAAAAAGAGCTTTTCTCTTTTTTTCGGGACACAGATGCTAAATATAAGAACAAATATAGAAGTTTGATGTTTAATCTGAAAGATCCTAAAAACAACGTAAGTATGTTTTGTTCATGTCTCTGAATATTATACTTCCAACTTTCTTGAATACATAGGCATCTCAGATTATAAGATGATAGATCTGTAATTTACTGGTGTGAGATTGAATTTCTTCTTGATTGAGGACATGTAATGTTAATAAAGTTTTTTGCTACTGAACTGAATTAAGAATTCTGCTTAGTAATGTATAGTGTTATGCATTCAGTCTCTTGAAATACTAAATTTGCCTTATTCTGATTGATGTGAACTTTTTCCTTCACTGTTCCTTATATAATCTAGTTTATTAAAAAATTCATTCGTATGTATTCTTTGAAAACTGTTAAGCTAAAATTCACAACACTCTTATTACTTTTTATTTAAATCTGAAAATAGAGTTGTACTTCTTTTTTTTTTTTTTTTTTTTTGGGTTGGAGTCTCACTCTGTCGCCCAGACTGGAGTGCAATGGCCCCTCCCGGCCACCACAGCCTTGACCTGCTGGACTCCAGCGATCCTTCCACCTCAGCCTTCCAAGTAGCTTCTCAAGAAAGTAAATTACATTTAGATAAAAGATATGTGAAAACATTTTTACTAAATTAAATATAATTTTAGTTCTAAATATTATTTAGTAGTAGAATAAACATTAATTGAACACTTAATCTTTCCTTGAGATTTCTTGTTTGGGACTTAGAGGAAATTTAAAAGACATTTGTGAGAGTGAGAGAGAGAGATATTCAGTGTCAGCAGTCAGCATCAAAAGTGGACTTTTGATTAGTATACTAACCAAAAGTTTTGTCAGTGAACATTTTAAAAGTTCACAACATGATTGATCTTTTTAATGTGACGGGAGTTTTTGCTACACATGAGTCTAGGTAACAGAATGTAATTAGATGCAGCCTCTTTGCATACAAGATTTTCGCATAACTGATAGAAATTTGTATGAGGTTATTTGCTACTTGTGATTTGAGGTGTTTACTTGAAATACTGACAGCTACTTAAGAAAAATCTGCATTGTACCAGCATGGTCTGGGGAGTCATACACTTTTTGAATTATATAACCTGAAAACTTTTATTCAGTTACTAAAGAAAGACTTAATTCCTCTGGGATTCTTTCTTGAAGTTGGTTCTTTGCTCTGGAGTCTCCTCCAAGCCTATCAGGATTTAAATATGTAACATCTTAAAACTGTGAAGACATTACATCTAGTAAAGCTCTTTTATGCTGTGCCTTGCTGTACTATAGATTGGTTATGATGGTTAGATTGTGTCCCTCGGTATATTTCATGCAACTTTTGGATAGGTGTTCAATTTTGTATGTGGTACGTGCTATTCGAACCTTTGGACTAAGGCAGTCCTCTTACCTCTGCCTCCCAAAGTGCTGGGATTACAGGCATGAGCCACCGCACCTGGCTAGTACATGCTTCTGTATATGTGTTGATTTTTTGATGACATTGGTTTTGCTGCCTTAGTTAAATTCCTAGAATAAAAAGCTGTCATTTATTCTGTAGTAGGTAATATATAAATTAATAAATATTTGTAAATTACGCTTCAAAAATGATATCTTTATTACACATTTCTATACAACTGCTTTTTTAAAAAAGTGTTTGACTCTCCATTTCTTCTCATTTTTAAAATCCTTCCAGATATTATTTAAGAAAGTCTTGAAAGGAGAAGTAACCCCTGATCATCTTATAAGAATGAGTCCAGAAGAACTAGCTTCTAAAGAGTTAGCTGCTTGGAGACGAAGAGAAAACAGACATGTAAGATTAACTGTAAATATGCATTTGACCATCAAAACCTGTTTTTCATTCACAGGGAAAATTAAACAGAGGTGATTCACACAGATTGCATAGTCACATGGGCTCTCTGTCATATGCTTCTCTACCCTCCAGTTCTTAAATTCTGTTGTTTTTCCTGATCTCTCCAGTTTTTTTTAATTTACTTCAATTATCAGGTTATAGAATTACCTTTTGTTTTGTTACTATATTTTGTAAATGAGAAGGATTAATCACATCTGTACTTTTCAGAAGCACAGTTTGAAGATGTTATGAGTTGGTAATTTGTAAAGGCAGATGAATTCAGTCAGAATAAAAATTTGTTTAGGTCTATAGTTTCTTATTATTTAAAGTTTCGAATGCCAAAAGCTCTGAAAAATAAGTTTTTTTTCCCTATAACTAATTTTTTTTTGTTTCTTGAGTTGGAGTCTCACTCTATTGCCCAGGCTGGAGTGCAGTGGCACGCATGCTCACGGCCACTGCAGCCTCAACCTGCTGGACTCATGTGATCCTTCTACCTCAGCCTTCCAAGTAGCTGGAACTACAGGCACGTGCCACCACACCCAGCTAATTTATTTATTTATTTATTTATTTGAGTTGGAGTCTCACTCTGTCGTCCAGGCTGGAGTGCAGTGGCACACTCACGGCCACCCCATGACTTGCTAGGCACTGGTGATCCTTCCACCTCAGCCTTCCAAGTAGTCAGAACTACAGTTGTACACTATCACACCTGGTTAATTTTTGATTTATTGTAGAGATGAGGTCTCGCCAAGTTGCCTGGGCTGGTCTCAAACCCGCAGGCTCAGGTAATCCACTCACCTGGTCTTTCAAAGTGCTGGGATTACAGGCTGAGCCACCAAGCCCAGCCAATTTTTTGATTTATTATAGTGAACAAGGTCTCACCAAGTTGTTCAGGCTGGTCTCAAACCCCTGGGCTTAGGCAATCCTCTCGCCTCTTCTTCCCAAAGTGCTGGGATTGCAGGCGTGAGCCACCGCACTAAGCCCTATAACTAATTTATTGGTAAAACTTGACCTGAATTGCCCTGGATGAATGTTCACATTCACAGAAGTATTGTGTATTTAATTATGTGATGTTGTCTCTGACCTAACTTGAGTGTTAGTAATATGTAGTAAGGGCACCATACTGCATTTTTAAAACTAAAAGATTCCGAAAGTCACAAATGCCAGGAGTTTTCAGTTGGAGATTGTGAACTCAAAGTACCTTTTAAAGATTAAGTGAATATATTGCTAAGAGCTGTTGTGACAATGAGATAGCTATGTTATCTGGTATTTTTATTACAATGGCCTTTGAATATTAGTCCCATTTTAAAGAAAATACTGGTTATTTATATTTCATATCACTGTTGCATGATTTACCTCTTTTGTCCATATTCATGCTTTCATCTTAGGCACTAAACCTCCATGTCAATCTGTGCTAGATCTAGTTTGAAACTCAAGAGACCTTTATTTGACAGACCATGCTTATTCACACATTTCTTTATTTTTACTCTATGCAATTTCTGCTCTTTTGTTTTGAAAAGAATATCACTTCCTCTTCTTTCTCTCCATATCCCAAATTTGCAAATGATTCTCTTCTACTTTGAACTTTGACTGTAAATATCCTTTGCCTCAGAGACCAGTTTATTAGGCCACGTACTTAATTTTGTTCTTTAAAGGGTGATTTGCACTTAACAAAAGCAAGATGCTTGAGCAGACCCCTCTTCACCTCCTCTGCCCACTCTCCTTTCACCTACCTGGATACTACTTCTGCTACACTAGCTTAATTTTATGTTAGTTGCTGAGCTTGTTCAACTGTGAATTATCAGTGCTACAAAGCAGACTCAGGAGACAGCTGTAGTAACTCCCTTACATATGAACTTTCGAGTTGCAAACTTTCAAAGATGCGAACATGTGTTTGCATGTCCAGTCCCATAAGTTTGTTATATGTCTCATGTACGTTGTCATGTGTGTGAATCCTCTATAAGTGGTAGTGTTTTTGTGCATTGTGCTGTACAGTACTGTATATATGATTTTATGTATTGTGTGAAAAAAGTACTATAATTCAGTACTATCTAGCTGATCGTGTTAGCTGGGTACCTAGGCTAACTTTGTTGGACTTGCAAACAAATTAAATTTACGAATACATTCTCAGAATGGAACTTGTTTACATGTAGGGGACTTAACTGTAATAGAGGACCGCCAGGTTATTTTGATTATTTGAATAGACTGCTCTTGGGGGTGGGTATTAAAACATCAAATTAGAAATTTAAGAGCAAGATAGTTTTTATTTCCCTGTGGCAGCTGCTAAAAAGTACTAAATTGGCAAATGGGTTTCAAATATAAACATCATATTTCATCACTTTGCAAATTATTTTGCTCTTCAGTTGCCTCCTGTTGTAATATACATGTAAACTTCTCATGACTGAGGTACAGGGTCTGATTTTTATAATCACAGTGATTAAAGCAGTTTTTGGTATATGTAAGCACTCAGTATGTTTTTGTTGTATGAGAGACTCTCTAAAGATTAAAAGTCATCTGTGATGATTCGTTCATCTTTAGGTAAGCTCTCATCATCATCATTATTTTTTTATTATAAAGATGTGGGGTACAATTCAGGGTTAGGAATACAAATGTTGATTAAGCTCTGATCATTTAAAGTATACATTTGGAAATAGATATTTTAAATGTAATATTTCTTTTAAAATATTTCCTGTTAGACCATAGAAATGATTGAGAAGGAGCAGAGAGAAGTGGAAAGGCGACCGATCACAAAAATAACTCACAAAGGTGAAATAGAAATTGAGAGCGATGCCCCAATGAAGGAACAGGAAGCGGCCATGGAGATTCAGGTAAAGGTGAATATGTCATGTTTTATAGCTCACAACATGAAGATTTCGAAAAGGTTTGCTTGTCTAATGTTTTTAAAGTAGAAAGAAGACTCTTAAACATGCATTTATTTCAAAGTAGTCTGTTTCATTGGTTTAACAGTTATTTGAGAGCATTTAGAGTAATGTTTCTCTTCCTGTGCAGACTGTCTGCCTTACAGGTAGCTGTTAAACACCTGTCATAATGTAGATTCTTCTAGGGTGCTTTGACTTAGTGAATTTCTTAGTAGACTTAGAATCTGTAGGTGCTTTTTAGGCAGACTATCATTTGATAGCAGATACAGCTTTTATTTTCAAATGTTAGTGAGAAAATAATTTGAAGTCTTGTTAGAAGCCTTCACGAATGTGGAATATTTGAGTTTTTGCTCTATTTTAAGTCCTAATAGCTAGTTGTTATTTATTTATTTTTTTTAAGAAATAGTAAAAACCAACCTATGAAGGGAACAGTTTCATTTTGGAAAAATATCAGAATGAAGTATAAATTGATTTTTACAGTTAAAGCCAAATCTTATCCACTAAAACTAATTTTTACTGTCATTTATGTTAGGATCCAACTGCCAATAAGTCATTGGAGAAGCCAGAAGGATCTGAAAAACAAAAAGAAGAGGTTGACTCCATGTCTAAAGATACCACTAGTCAACACAGACAACATCTTTTTGATCTTAACTGCAAAATTTGCATAGGTAATTAAAATTTTCTCTTCCTAAAATGTTCAATTCGTTGTAAAAGAGGATACTTGTACACAAGTATTTGTAATTTAAGTAGGTTTTGTTTTCTCAGTATTGGTGGTGAGGTACCTACTTACTGTCCGAGCAGTAGCAAATTTTTGTGTGACTGATTTTCTGAATAGAGATATAGTTTGATACTGCAGTATTGTTTGCTACCTAGAATTAATGGTAAAATATATGGTCTGAACTTAAAAACTCTGGCCAGGGTCAGATGACAAGAATTTAGCCATTAGAATGAATGTCAGAAATTGTGGGCAGTTGTGATGGTACTGTCATTTATTAAAGTGAAGAAGTAAAATTGCATGTCTGTTTTATTAAATATAACATGAAACAAATCAGAAACTGAAATTACTTTTTTGTAAATGACTTCTTATTTTTTAGAGCAATTTTAAGTTCACCGCAAAATTGAGAGGAAGGTACAGATTCCCCATGCACCCTCGCCTCCAGTGGGCAGTGTCCCGGTTATCAGCATCCCCCACAGAGCAGGACAGGTGTTCAAACTACTGAGCCTACATTGGAAAATAGTCACCCGAAGTCCATAGTTTCCGTTAGTGTTGTACATTCGGTGGGTTTGGACAAATGTTTAATGACATGAATTAAATGTTAGAGTGTTGTACAGAGTATTTTCACTGCCCTAAAATTCTCTGTGTCTGTCTGTTCATTCCACCCTGCTCCCCCCCATGCAAGCCAGCCCTTGTGGCAACCACTGGTCTTTTTACTGTCTCTATAGTTTTGTCTTTTCCAGAATGTCATGTAGTTGGGATCATCTAGTATGTGGCATTTTCAGATTGGCTTCTTTCACTCAGGAATGTATGTTTTAGGTTCGTTTAAGTCTTTTTCTGACTTGATAGCGTATTTTCTTTTAGCCTTGAGTGATATAGTCCATTGCCTGGCTGTACAGCTTATATACCCATTCACTTACTGGAGGGGATATCTTGTTCTGACATACTAGAATAAAACTGCTATAAAAATCTGTATGCAGGTTTTTGTGTGGATATAAATGTGTATTTTTTAAGAAATTGCTAAACTGCCTTCCAAAGTGGCTGTGCCATTTTGTATTCCTACCAGCAATGAATGAGAGTACCTGTTGCTCCACATCCTCGCCAGCACTGGTGGTGTCAGTGTTTTGGATTTTGGCTATTTTAAAATAGGTGTTGATGGTTCTCACCAAAAAGACTGTCCTGTTTTGCTGTGCATCTTCCTGATGACATATGTGGAACATTTTTTCACATGCTTATTTGCCATCTGTATGACATCTTCGATGAGGTGTTTTGTCAGGTCTTTAGCCCATTTTTTACTTGGGTTGTTTGTTTTCTTGTTGTTGAACTTATGAATCCTTATATTTTGGATAGCAGTCATTTATCAGATAAGTCTTTGGAAAACATTTTCTCCCACTCTGTGGCTTATATTCTTACTCTCTTGACATTGTCTTTTGCAGAACAGACATTTTAAATTTTAATGGAGTCTAGCTTATCAGTTCTTTCTTTCATGGATTATGCCTTTGATATTGTAGCTAAAAAGTTGCTGTACCCTAGGTCTAGGTTCTGTCCTATGTTAATCATCTGCATTTTACATTTAGGCCTCTGATCCATTTTGAGTTAATTTTTGTGAAGGATGAAAGATTGTGGCTAGATTTTTTTTTTTTTTTTTTTTTGCCTGTGGGTGTCTAGTTTTTACAGCAAGCTTTGTTGAAAAGACTGTTTTTGATCTATTGTCAGAGATCAGTTAACTATATTTATGTCAGTCTATTTTGGGGCTCTCTCTTTCATTAATTTACTTGTCTGTTTTTTTGCTTATGCCAAAGTTTCTTGATTGTACTACCTCTTTGTCTTAAAGTTGGTTAGTGTCAGTTCTTTGACTTTATTCTTCTCCCACAGTATTAGGTTGGTTATTCTGGGTCTTTTGCTTGATAGTTACCTTTTTCTTTCCTATTCTTATTTTAGTTATTCATTCAATAAATATGAAGCTCTTCTTGTCAGGCACTTTGTTGGGTACAGGGTGGTGATGCTATCTAGGCTTGAAGAGAAGCATAGTTAAGTGGCAAAGGCAAGCAAGTGATTACTGAAGTTACAGAGGTACAGATGTTAGAAGTGTGTTTAGCAAGAAGACCCAGCCTAGCCAGGGGATGATGGCATGGCTAGGGGCTTGCCACTTAAGATGGGACACGAAGGGTGAGATGTGTGTTGGCGAAGAGAGTAGTGAGAGATCACTTGAGATGCTGGAAATGACATGAGTTTGAATTCGGGAAGAGCGCAGTGAGGCCTGTGGTTTGGTTGGAGATAACTCAGAAATCACACTTTGAAGTGTCTTTATAGCCATCGCTTTTCAACTTCAGATTGTGACTCAAGTGATAGTGAAGTCAGTTTAATAAGTAGTGACCAGTATTTCAAAATAAAAACAGACAGTAGAAGATAACATATGAATTGCATAGTGAGGTAACTATGATTTTATGAAACTTTAGTTCCCAGCTATTTATGTACAACAAAATATGCATATACACGCACATACACTAATATACAAATTTGTTAAATACTGTTAGACGTGACTGTTTTTTATAAAAGTTTGATTGAGTCTAAAACCAATGTCAAATTCTAAACTTTATTAATGTCTTTCATGTTTTAGTAACAAAGTACCACTGCACTGTGCAGGTGTAGTCATGAACTGTTGCCATATGACCCAAAGGTGCATACAGAATTGTTTTACTCATTTCTTCAAGTTACTTCTCAATACTGTTGGAATTTGATGTAGAAAAAAAATTTGTCAGAGAAACAAGAAATCTATTTTAGGTTCTAGTTACAACGTTTTCATTTTAGCTTGTCTGAGTTGTTTAACATCCTCTTTTCCTAATTTTTCACATTACTAAGAGAGTTATTATATTATCTAGCCCATATTTACTCATGGGATATTTTACATTTGGGAGATGATATTTATAAAATGATTTTAAAGGGCAAGTGAGTATATTATAGGTAGGACTCTATGCAGTATGCTGTGAGTAGCATTTTAGATGAGCTCAGGTCCCTGCACATAGAAGAGGGCTGGCAATAGGGAGGACACTGGCAAATTCCCTGTTAATTCTTTTTTTTTTTTTGAGTTGGAGTCTCACTCTGTCACCCAGACTGGAGTGCAGTGGCCGCTCCCGGCCACCGCAGCCTCGACCTGCTGGGCTCCGGCAATCATTCCGCCTCAGCCTTCCAAGTAACTGGAACTACAGGCGTGCGCTACCACACCTGGCTGATTTTTTTGATTTATTGTAGAGATGAGGTCTCGCTGCCCAGGCGGGTCACAAACTGTGGTCTCAGGCAGTCCGCTCACCTCAGCCTCCCAAAGGCGTGGGATTATAGGATGAGCCACCGAGCCTGGCTTCCCTGTTAATTCTTTTTTTTTTTTTGAGTTGGAGTCTCACTCTGTCACCCAGACTGGAGTGCAGTGGCCTCTCCCGGCCACTGCAGCCTCAACCTGCTGGGCTCCGACAGTCCTTTTGCCTCAGCCTTCCAAGCAGCTGGAACTACAAGTGCGCGCTACCATGCCCGGCTAATTTTTGATTTATTGTAGAGATGAGGTCTCGCCAGGTTGCCCAGACGGTTCTCGAACCTGTGGGCTCAGGCAATCCACTCACCTCAGCCTCCCAAAGGTGCGGGATTACAGGCTGAGCCACCGAGCCCGGCTCTTGTTAATTCTTAAATATTGTTGGAATAGAGCTCATTATGAGAATGGTGATAGTTAGACATTACCCCAGAAAACATGGTTATTCAATAATCGAATCATGGAAATAGTATAAAAACCTTAGAAAGTGAAAATAAGTCAGGTTATAAAAATTGCAGTTAACAACAGTTGGTTTACTTTTGTGTCTTCTGAGTTTAGGTCGAATGGCACCACCAGTAGATGATCTTTCTCCAAAAAAAGTGAAAGTTGTTGTTGGAGTAGCCCGTAAACATTCGGACAACGAAGCGGAAAGTATAGCGGATGCTTTGTCTTCCACCTCAAGTATTTTGACTTCTGAGTTCTTTGAAGAGGAGAAACAAGAGTCTCCAAATTCCACATTTTCTCCGACCCCCCGGTAATTTTTTTCTCTAATTTCTCTAGTAATCATTATAGATCTTTACCAGACTATATTTGGAAGTCTTCAAAATCAGAAAAGTGATGTATTTCTTAAGAGCCTTTCTTTTAAAAAAAAAAAACTACCTTCCTTTATCCTAATCTAATTGAGATAAAAGAACAAGACATTGAAAGTTAATTTATTGGAGTGGTTAGAGTGAGAGATTTGAGTGTGCGGGGAAACAACTTTAACTCTCTCTTATTATGCTGGTCCCAAAAGGCAGAGGATAGATTATTAAATGAAAATTGCTTGCACTTCTGCGGACCTTAGTCTCCCTACACCAGCAGAGGAGGGAGGGCTTTGTAGCACTTTACTATGTAACTGTGAATGACATTTTATAAAGTGAAAGCATAAACCGTTTACCTGTGGCCTCACATGCCTTGGCCTTCTTGACACGGTGAATTCCCTAGCAGTAACTGATGACTGAGTAGGAAATGGATTGCTCACGAGCACATCTTCCATGTCAATGTCGTCTTCTAGTCCCGAGATGCCTGGAGCCGTTGAGGTGGAACCCACCTTCCTGGCGCGCTTGAACTTCATCTGGAAAGGTTTCATCAACATGCCTTCTGTTGCAAAATTTGTCACCAAAGCCTACCCAGTGTCTGGCTCCCCTGAGTACTTGACAGAGGTACTGTGAACTCTCCTGCCCTCTGGGCCTGGGTTGGTAGTGTGTTTCTGAAGGCAGTAGGCAGAGAAATCATATACAGTTAACCATGAAAATAGTAAGTAACAGTTATCTTGAGCAGTTTGGTTAATAAAACGTGAATTCACAGATGGGTCTTTAGATTTTAGAGCCTTACCTATCTATTTCTGTGAAGGCAGGAGTTGAAGCTTCACAGCTGGTTGAATAGCGAGACCAGTGGCCTTGGATGCTGCAGGTGATGCCTCTGGTGGGTTTTATACCTGTGGGAATAGGAGGACACTGTTAAGGGTGGAAAATAAGCAGAAGCAGCATTATAACGTCATGATTAATGAGAAATGACACTTTCTGAGCTATTTGGAAGGAAATGTATTTGTGTGTGCATAGAAGGAAAATAATCCTACACACATGTACACTTGTTGATCATCCTTTGCTGTTTTGTTCATATCTAACATTAGCCTCTCACTCATTCTCAATCTGCTGACTGTAAAGACAAAGGATATTTTGGTACTTCAGAAAGTCCAAATCATATGCCTGTTCTCGTTACAGCTAACACAGACTTCACTTTCCTTTGGATTTGGCTGAAATTGGTTTAATTCAGTATATTCTTGCTCATCTAATGTTGACCAGTTTGTTTAGCAGTTATGTTTTTGATTAACAGGCAACCTAATTATTAATATTATATATACTTTGCTTAATAAATTGTGTGTGTGTGTGTAATTTTTTTGTTGTTGTGAGTCTTACTCTGTCTGTTACCCAGGCTGAGGTGCAGTGGCGTGCTCACAGCTACCATAGCCACGACCTGCTGGGGCTCAGATAATCCCACTGCCTCAGATTTCTGGGCACTACCGCGCTCGGCTAATTCTTGTTTTATTATAAAGATGAAGTCTTACCAAGTTGCCGAGGCTAGTCTTACACCTCTGGGATCAGGCAGTCCTCTTGCCTCCACCTCCTAAAGTGCTGGGATTACAAACATGAGCCACTGCACCCAGCCTAATATTTAAAAAATCTGAATTTTATAAGGGAAAAATTAAGTGGCTCTGTGATATTCTTTTTGAACAAATCTGTTTAGAAATTGTCTTTGATCAGTCCATGCTGAAGATAATTCTTCTTTTAGATGGAGAGTTGAGTCTTTAATTATGAAATCCTTTTGATTTTAAATAAAATTATTATTTTCCTTTCTGAGCCAGAGTTTCATTGTGGTGGTTTTTCAGAATTCCAACTCTGCCCTCCACTTAGGATTTTAATATTTAAAGTAATTAGTAATTTAAATTAACTAAATTGAACTTAGTATGAATTCATTATGTTTTTTATGATTTTTCTCAGTCTTCATGGAAAAAATAGGAATATTCTGAATAAAGTTTTGTTTTAAATTGTCATTACTATTGTTTTTTTAAATAGGGTCTTGTTCTCTTGCCCAGCTTGGAGTGCATTGGTGCAGTCATGACTATGGCCTTGAACTCCAGGCCTCAAGTGATCCTGCCTCTTCAGGATCCTGAGTAGCTAGAACTATAGAAGTGTGCAACCATGCCTGGCTAATTTTTTTATTGTTTTTTAATTTTTTAAAAGATGAGGTTTCACTGTGTTGCCCAGGCTGATCACGAACTCGTGAGTTCAAATGATCCTCTCACTTCAGTCTCCCAAAGCTGAAATGTTCTTAATTGATTTTATATATAGTCATTTGTTTTCAGAAAGATTGTATCTTTTTTTAAAAATATACATTGCATTATTACAAGGTTATATCTCCTTTGTGCAAATATATACTGTATCATTAAATTCAGTTTGGTAACTTCTGAAATCCAGTGATGAACAAATGCTCCTGCCTACTACCTCCAAAAAGGGGTGGCTGGTTGGAACAATCCCTCCTACTCCTCTGAAGCGTGTTGTGTTCTTCTTGGCCTGTGTGGTGGGCTGACTCTGCCTCCCTTTCTGCCTGTCTTTTTCCTGAGACCAGGCATGAACTCAGACTCCTTCTTAGTCACTGTATCTTGGGCTTCAGTTATTTGCATTTGGCATTTCAGGTAAAGCGTAACCGCTGTCTCTGTATGATATTTTGTTTTCTGATGCAGTTTTTAAAACAATCTTTTTATTTACTTGTTTTTATAACTACTTAAAATTAGTCTTAGAGCTAAATTTGTATGAATTATGAATACTGTAATAAAGATACTCTGTACATATTGATCATTTTAATTTTTTGCCACAGGATCTACCAGATAGTATTCAAGTAGGTGGCAGGATATCACCTCAGACAGTTTGGGATTATGTGGAAAAAATAAAAGCATCTGGAACCAAGGTGAGGAAAACTTGTTTTACTATACTAGCATGGGGAAATGTTTGGGACGTAAACCACTCAGTTCTTACGCAAGAATGTGAGGCCTTCTGGGGAAGGGAGCAGTCAGTACATATTCTAAATCTACGTAATATACCTCATAAAACTGAACTAAGTCCATTTGCTAAGGCTTAAAATAGTCCAGCATTCCTTTCTTCCCCCCTCTTTGGAATGCTTTCCTTGTAGCTTCTATCAGTGTTTTGAAAGAAATGTTTTAGAGTAAGCATTGAGATTCATCCTGGAGTCTTGCCTTTCTTCTGTTACAGACATCTGTTTGAGTTAGGGCACAGCTAACTTGTTGCAAGAAAGGGACTCTAAAATACAGTGGCTCAAAGAATACAGAAGTTATTTTTTGTGGCTCTGGGTCTATAGACTAATTTAGAGACAAGGCTCCCTCTTGTTATTTTGCTGTTTCCAACAATGTTGCCCTCATCAGTCAAAGATGATCAAAGTTGACTCATCAACATCAAGTGGGAATAAATGAGAAATGAATGTCTAGTTGTTTTAAAAGCAAGTGCTAGCTAGAAATTGCAGTCATCAGCTTTCATTGGCCATGTGCCCAGCTAAAAGTTAATAGCTTTTATTAGTAATAGGGAGGAAGGAGAAGAAGAGGTATGGGGAAATAATTAGTAGCCTCCATTACAATAATATTTCTCTGTCACCTTTTTCTTTATATATTTTTACCATTTTTTAATACCACAGAGGAAAACTTAATCTCCAGAAGAAATTTTTTTTCCTTCCAAGGGATCTGTCAGTACCTGGCATATTATAGACATTCAATAACTAAATCTTGAATAAGTAAATGTTACCTTTTTGCCTCTTTTTCCAGAAGTTCTAATTTTTCTTTGGTTTCTTTGATTCAAAGTAGATGATCTTAAGCTCAAAATAATATTTTGTTCCAATATAGATTTTAGAATTTAAATTCATACAGTGTTAGAATACAAATAAACTTTGAAGCACTATAAAAAGTTACTGCATTTATCTGCTGTCACTCTCTCATGGTAATGAAAATGGGAGCTGGGCATAGTGGGTCATGCCTGTAATCCCAGCACTTTGGAAGGCTAAGACGAGAGGATCACTTGAGTCCAGGAGTTCAAGACCATCCTGGGCAACACAGCAAGACCTCGTCTCTACAAAAAATAAAAAAATTAGCTATGTACACAGAAGAATTGCCTGAGCCTTATAGGTCAAGGTTGCAGTGAGCCATGATCGTGCCACTACACTCCAGCCTGGGTGACACAGAGAGACCCGAACTCAAAAAAACAAACAAACAAGAAAATGGGAAATACTATTCTTGGGCATTTTGAGGTTCACTTTTGAATTCATCCATATATTGCTGCCCAGCACTTTATAGTAAGCTTCTAACTTGAACTGATTTTAACACTGTAATAGTAGTTAGTAATATATATATATTTTTGTGTGTGTGTATATATTATATATATGGTGGTTTTTAATCTAAAAGAGGGCAACTAGGATGACAGACATAAGAGGAGTCGTAGTTCAGCTCATTCACATGTTTTCTTTGGGAGCTCGTGTCAGTTCCAAGTTTGTTACAGATTTTGCTTTCTTGTGACTATCCACCTTCCTGGAAAATGTCCATGTCCTAACACTATGAAATTAATAACAAGACTTTCTTTTCTATCTGAAACAAAGTCAAGAACCCAGAGGCAGACAAGACATTTCCTGAATGAACCAAATTACTTTGCAAAATTTATGGTCTGTGTATTTCAGCTCTCTTCATCCAGTCCTCTTTATTCCTAAGTTCAGTTTCTGTATACGGGATGATCAGTGGATTTGTGATAGGGTGGTGTTGAGCACTTGAAATAGGCCAGAAACAGAGGCAGCCCTCTGTGGAGGGGGTAGCATTGGAAACCAGAAAAGAGTGTAGCTGCCAACAGACTTGGATTTCAGTATCATCTCTGTCACTGACAAGTTGTATTACCTTGAAGAAGTTAATTAATCACCTCAGAACTCCATTTCTTATGAAAAGCTATCAGATAAAACACATCCCTCAGGGAACTTAAGAGTTATTTCCTTTCAGCATTCTCATCTGTATTTAAGTTGGTAAATCATGTTACTTGGTAGCCATCATTATAAAATTCAATAGATTATTAATAATTGAGAAATAGTATTTAAAACCAAACTGTTCTTCAGGTTACTGTTTGAAGCAACCAGTTGTTGTTTTCTTGAATAGGAAATTTGTGTGGTTCGCTTCACTCCAGTGACTGAGGAAGATCAGATTTCGTATACTTTGCTGTTTGCCTACTTCAGTAGCAGAAAGCGCTATGGAGTAGCAGCTAACAACATGAAGCAGGTGAAAGACATGTACCTCATTCCTCTGGGTGCCACAGATAAGATTCCACACCCTCTGGTGCCTTTTGACGGACCTGGTAGGTACACGTTTTGATAGTAGGGTGAGGTGGAAATAACGTGGGAGGTGGGCAGGAGGGAAAAGCCCCACTCTACTTTCTTCTTGGTACCCTGCCCTCTTGAAATGGCTTCTCGGCTGCCACTGTTTAACAGCCTGCAGTAAGCTACGTGCAACACTTTCCCATTTTTCGTAAGGACTGAAAGTGACTACTCCTTGTTGTTTTTGGTTTTGTACAGGACTTGAACTGCATAGACCTAATCTGCTGTTGGGTTTAATTATTCGTCAGAAGCTGAAGCGGCTGCATAGTGCTAGTGCTGGAACCAGCCATGTAGCTGAGGCTCCTGATGGCGTGCCCATACCACCGCCACCTGATAAAAAAAGCAAAATAGATGCTTCTGCTGAGGAAACCCCAGAGGAAGAAAATGACTTCTTTAACTCTTTTACAACCGTATTACACAAGCAGAGAAACAAGCCTCAGCCAACCCTTCAGGAAGACCTTCCAACAGCAATTGAACCTTTGATGGAAGTCACCAAGCAGGAGCCGCCAAAGCCTTTACGATTTCTTCCTGGCGTGTTGATTGGCTGGGAAAACCAACCTTCTACTATGGAATTAGCAAATAAGCCTCTTCCTGTGGATGACATACTTCAGAGCCTTCTGGGTACCACTGGGCAAGTGTATGACCAGGCTCAGTCAGTGACTGAACAAAACACCCTTAAAGAAATTCCATTTTTAAATGAGCAAACCAGCTCAAAAGCAGAGAAAGTAGAAATTGCTGACAGTGAAGTCAAGGAGGTAAGAGTTAAAGTAGATCATCTCTTGGAATCTACAGGCAGTTCAGGAGTAATAGGAGAAGATGTGTCAGTGGCCGGGTCCTCTTCCATCTCCCCAGGGCCTTTGACAAGTCTTAGTCTCAGAGGTAAACCACCAGATGTTTCTACAGAAGCATTCTTGACAAACTTATCAATTCAGTCAAAACAAGAGGAAGCTGTGGAGAGTAAAGAGAAAGCATTGAAAAGACAGTTGCTGCAAGATGCAGAGAGCAGCTTGCAAGATAGTCAGACTTCAAGTACTAGTTCTCCCTGCAAATCTAATGTAGGAAAAGGAAGCACAGATGGTAGTGTGGGCTGCAGTGAAAACCCTGCTGCCAATACGACGAGGTCTCCACAGTTCATCAACCTCAAGAGGGACCCCAGGCAGGCAGCAGGACGCAGTCAGCAGGCTTCCACCGCAGAAAGCAGAGATGGAGACGGCTGCCGGAATGGAGAGAAACCCACGCCGCCTGGCACCACATACAGCAAGGAGCACTTGACAGAGCAAGCCGGTGCAGAGGAGAAGTTGCCTTCTGGAGAGAAAAACTCGTGCGTCCAGCAGAATGAGAATTCCAAAGCTGCACAGAACTCACCATCTGGAGAAAACATGCATGCGTCTCAGACAGAACAAGCAAAGCCCTTACAGGATGATGTTTTAATGCAAAATATTGAAACTGTGCACCCATTCCGAAGAGGACCTGCAGCAACAACACCTCATTTTGAAGCTGGAAACACATGCCAGTCAGAGTTTCCTTCTAAAAGCATCAACTTCACTTCCAGAAGCACCAGCCCCAGAGCAAGTGCGAACTTCTCGCCTATGCGGCCACAGCAGCCCAGCCTTCAGCACCTCAAGTCGAGCTCTCCTGGATTCCCGTTTCCAGGGCCTCCTAACTTCCCCCCACAAAGCATGTTTGGATTTCCACCACATTTGCCACCTCCATTACTCCCCCCTCCAGGCTTTGGCTTTGCTCAAAACCCCATGGTTCCTTGGCCACCTGTGGTTCATCTCCCAGGCCAGCCGCAGCGCATGATGGGTCCTCTGTCACAAGTGTCCCGGTACATAGGCCCACAGAATTTTTACCAGGTTAAAGACGTTCGGAGACCAGAAAGGCGCCATAGTGACCCTTGGGGGAGGCAAGACCAGCAGCAACTGGATAGGCCGTTTAACAGGGGCAAAGGGGACCGCCAGAGGTTTTATAGTGATTCACACCACCTGAAAAGAGAACGGCACGAAAAGGAATGGGAACAAGAATCGGAAAGGCATAGACGCAGAGACAGAAGCCAAGACAAGGACAGAGACAGAAAAAGCAGGGAGGAGGGGCACAAAGATAAAGACAGGGCACGGTTGTCACATGGTGATCGAGGAACAGATGGAAAAGCAAGCAGAGATGGCAGGAATGTAGACAAGAAGCCAGACAAACCTAAGAGCGAAGACTATGAAAAGGACAAAGAACGGGAGAAGAGCAAACACAGAGAAGGAGAGAAGGACAGGGACAGGTACCACAAGGATAGGGACCACACTGACAGAACCAAAAGCAAGAGGTAAATCTGCAGGCTGCCTCACGATGACACTGACATAGCTTTAGTATCCTAAAGACTTTCTAAGATTGCCTGCTAGGATCGTGCCATCTTCTACATTTTTACTCTTGGTCATTTGCAGAACAGTAAGCCCCGTGTGTTGGTGCAGAGTGCTCTGCCCCAGTGCTCATCGCCCCTTCATACCAACTGTCCCTAGTAATAGGAATTTCATATTTTTAAAAGTTTTACATTGCTGTATATTCAAATACTTGTTTTATTAATATGCAATAAAGGCTTAGAAATTTTAGTTTTATTCTTTAATTGGCAAATATGATTAACTATGGAATATATTTACTGCCTCTAGTGAATGTCCTTTATATAATGACTAATTTGAGAGTAATGTGTGCTCTGTAAGTTTATTTTAAATTGCACTGTTTTTAAAGAAATTGTAGAGGAGCAACAAAAATCCAAACAACGTCATAATCAGATTGTGCTAATCATTTCTTGAACAGTTTTTGACCAAGAATCAGAGTCCCAAGGGGTACATTTACTGCTTTAATCTGCACTCATTGAAGTCATTTATTACCATATACGACAGCTTTGTGGTAGACCATTATTTTCATTTCATTTTTGGCTCTTCAGAAACTTGAATACTTAAGCTTGTACATGATCTTGTGTTTTGCTATCCTTTTTACTGTAAAATGTAAATATTTTAAGGGATATTTTGATTCTAAATATGATAAAAGAATTTCTCACCTATTTTGTGTGTGTGATTTGAAATTCAGTAGTAAAATAATTTCTTTTATAAAGCTTTAATTACCTTCAGACATTGCTTTTCTCTTAGCCAGAAACATACAGACGTAGCTGTCCATGTCAGGCATTAGATGAGGGGGGAAAACAGTTTCTTAAAATCTAAGATTAAAGGCTGAGATGAATTGTGAAATTCTGAAGAGGCTAGAATTTAGAACTACCAGTGAAACACGGTGCAACTATAGCTGACTCTATTGTTACGTTTCTGAAAACTTGTACACCATCACTATTGGATATACTGACTCAGTAATTACTGTAAGACCACAGAACTTTTATTTAAGAGAAACATTTTCGAATCTTTTTCTAAATTTTGTGATTTAACCTAGTTTGTAGGGGAACTGTATCGCTTCATACCAGTTTTATTTGAAAAGAAAGCATACAAAGGGAGGCTATTGTTAAATCAAACTTAAACTTATTTACACCCTAAAGTGCATACTGTATTGGTGGCTGTAATTTAAAACAGTAGCTACCAACTGATGTGATACTTGAGTCCAAAAAGAGAGAGAAACCAGTATATTTACTTACCTGTATTAATGAAGAAAAATATACAAATAATTCCACAAAATTAAGATTGTTTTCCTAAATAGCCTAAAGATTAGAGTTAAAAATTGTTTTTGGAACTGAATTAGCCTTTTTGTTGTTGGAGAGAAAGGAGAAAATTCAGAATCAAACATTTTGTCTAATTTTCAGTGACTTACAGCACTTTTCCCAATCCTTATCCTTTGAAATTTATCATAAAAGTTCTGAAACAGAGGACTTGTATTTAAATAAAGCCTGTTTAACTTTGGTCTACTTTTTTTTTGGAAGTGTACTTGTTAGAAAACAAAGTTAGTCCCCAAACAAAACCCCTAAGGTCAGTCGGTTGTCATTTGCACCATTACAAAGAAGTTGCTCTCAAGGTTTTGCAAATTAAAAAAAAAAAGTTAGTCTTAAAATTTCAAGTGTGCAAGCTCAGTGGCTCAGCCTGTAATCCCGCGCCTTTGGGAGGCTGAGGTGAGTGGATTGCCTGAGCCCGTGGGTTCGAGACCTGCCTGGGCGGCAAGACCTCATCTCTACAATAAATCAAAAAATCAGCCGGGCGTGGTAGCACATGCCTGTAATTCCGGCTACTTGGAAGGCTGAGGTGGAAGGATCGCCAGAGCCCAGCAGGTCGACGCTGCGGTGGCCTGGAGCAGCCACTGCACTCCAGTCTGGGTGACAAAATGAGACTCCAACTCAAAAAAAAAAAATTTCAAGTGTGTATATTGTCAATGAACGTGTTTTTATGGATTTATCTGATTGAGGGGTTGATCAAACATCAGATTTATTTTGCAAGGGACAAATAAGAATGGGTTAACAAATGAAAGAAAGCCTCCAAGACAGATTTTGATCACCTCTTAGCTAACAGTTTCATATTTTTGTGATGTGTACTCTAAACTTCTTTCTTCATATCTCTGAATCCTCACATATTTTTAAGAGCAACAGGGCCCATGTACCTCCTGTTAGTGATGACCATCTCCTGGGGTTACAGGTCTACTAGATATTGGAACCGTGTCTTTCAACCCTGGATTGAATGAAATACTGAGTAGAGTAGGGTAAGTATGGCCGTATTAACTATTTGAGGTTTTCCTTTAGAGAAAAAAAGAAATAGTAAAGTTTCCAATGAGTAGTAGATCCAGGGCCACACTCAGTCCCGGCTACAACCAGCCTTAACATGAGCTAGTGAATTACAGGAATGTCATCTTTCACTTTCACCTGTTTTATGGAGAACTTGCTCTTTAAAAAAACTTGATGCTTTAAAAAATTTGAACCATCTTAAGATGGCTTGTACATACCCCTATTAAGTAAAGTGTCCCAAGGTGTCTCAGTCCCTGTGAAGGTCATCCCTACATTCCTTGTGACGTCAAGAGAGCCACGATGGGCCTTCTGCAGGCCAACCCTTTCTTCGAGCACTGTATCTACACGTGGGTCAGCTCGAAGGTGGAGGCGTAAATCTTGCCCAGGTTAGACTGCTCTTGTCAGAGCTGGAATCCTGGTTAGGTCTACGTGTCTTCAAAGTCCATGTGCTTGACAGTTGTGCAGTGAGGGAGAGGAGCAAAAGCCTGATGTTACACCTTTCCTGGTCCTCTCTCCATTCTTAACCTGTCTGAAACCCTTAACTGAGCAACTTGGGTCCTCAAAGTGAGCAAGAAGACATGCCCAGAAACCTGTGCATTCTCTTGTACAGGTTTGCAAAGTATGTTAATCACAAATGCTAACTTTTCGAGTCTTTTGTTTTCTATTTCTGCTGTAGTAAATTACGACAAACCTAGCAACTTAAAATCACTCAAATTGTGATCTTAGGTTCTGTGGATCAGAAATCTGATGCAGAACTCAAGTGATATCGTGGTGTCAGCAGGATGCATCCTTTTTCTGGAGGCTTTGGGGAAAATCCACTTCTCTGCCTTAGTTTTTAGCTTCCAGAGGTCACCCACTTTCCTTGGCACCTGGTCCCTTCCTCCATACTTTTAGCAGTGTGAGGCCCTTCTGGCAGTTGTTACCATCTCTTCCCTCCTTTCCCTCTTCCACTTCAAGGATCTTTGTAATTACATGGGTCTCACCCAGATAATACAGGGTAATCCTGTTAAGGTCAGCTGATTAGCAACCTAAATCTCATCTGTGATCTTAATTCAATTCCCCTTTGCCAGGTCTCCTAACATGTTTATAGGTGTTTCAGGTATTAGGATGTAGACACCTTTTGGGGGCCATTTCATATACCACAACAGTTGACTTACTAGTAGCTTAGTATAGACAAACTTAAATTTTAAAAATTATAGAATATCTAAGGCCATGGTAAAGATGTTAAGAAATTTATGAGAAATAATACCAAAAATACAGAAGAAAATAAGGTGGTAAGTTAAGCCCCTTCGGTGTTAATATGTGTGTTTATGTGTGTGTGTTAACATGAAAAGCTACAAGTTTACATTCAGTTGTCCCTAAGTGTTTGTTTTGTTTTTTAAAATTAGAGGGTCTCCCCACCAGGCTGGAGTGCAGTGGTATGATTATAACGCACTGCAACCTTGAACTTCTGGGCTCAAGTAATCATTCTGCCTCAGCTTCCCTAGTAGCTGGGGTTACAGGTGCTTGCCACCATGCCTGGCTAGTTTTCATATTTTCTGTAAAGATAGGGTTAGGTAGAGCGATGTTGCTCTGTCTGGACTTGAACTCCTGACCTCAAATAATCTGCCTCAGCCTCCCAAAGCACCAGGATTACAGGCATGATCCACTGCGTCTCGTCTCTCAGTTTTTCTTTTATTTTTGAGTTGTAGTCTCTTTTGCCCAGGCTAGAGTGGCATGCTCACGGCAACCACAAGCCTCAACCTGCTGGGCTCAGGTGATCCTTCCACCTCAGCCTTCCAAGTACCTGGGACTATAGGCTCTACTGTGCCCAGCTGATTTTTTGATTTATTGTAGAGATGAAGTCTTGCCAAGATTCCCAAGCTGGTCTTGACACCCTGGGCTCAGGCAGTCTTCTTGCCTTCATCTCCCAAAGTGCTGGATTTACAGTCGTGAGCCACCATGCCTGCCCTGGCCTCCTATGTTTAATATTAGCTGTGTTTTTAAAGAAGTACATAAGTCAACTTGAAAAGCATTATGAGAGCTTGATAATGAACCAGATCTTAGCAAAATAGTTATTTATCTTTAATGTTTTGGTGTACTAAGTGTATTATATTAATCTCAGATCCCTCCGAAACAGTGGCCAGGCTACCACTTTCTACTACAAAGAACTAGATGTGTAATCGGCATTTGAGCTGTGTCTCAAAGCAAATTGTGAATAAAATTGGCTACTGCTTTTAAAAGGGTGGCAAACACTTTGATTCTTTGATTTTTATTTCATAAGGAGTTACAGTAATTCATAGGTAGAGCAAGAAGGTAGTGGGGCAAGTTGAAAAATACCAATAGCTAGAAGTGTTTGGAAAACGTGAGTTTATTCTGTAAATTTCATTTCATAAATAGATGCAGAATAATCAGGGAAAACCCAGCCTAAGGGTAGTGGACCCAATATAATTCCAGATATCCCCAACACCTTTATGTTTTTTTGTTTGTTTGTTTGTTTTTTGAGTTGGAGTCTCACTCTGTCGCCCAGACTGGAGTGCAGTGGACGCTCCCAACCACTGCAGCCTCGACCTGCTGGGCTCCGGCGATCCTTCCACCTCAGCCTTCCAAGTAGTTGGAACTATAGGTGCGCGCTACCACACCCGGCTAATTTTTTGATTTATTGTAGAGATGAGGTCTCGCCTGCCCAGGCGGGTCTCGAACCCGCGGGCTCAGGCAATCCACTCACCTCAGCCTCCCAAAGGGGCGGGATTACAGGCTGAGACACCGAGCCTGGCTCACCTTTACTTTTTAAATGAAATAATATGTATGTATATAACAGTCCAAACTGTCTTTTAACTTTTTATTTTTTTCACAAAGTAGTTATTTTTTTTTTCAGGAACCTATTTTCTAAAACGAGTCTTACGTTCAACACTTTGTTTCAGAAGCATTGTAACCTTTATAGTAAAATTATCTTAAGGGTCTTTCTGTATCATTTTTATTCTGTTCTAGAAAAGCATATCACATAGGAACTCACTAGGATAGCAGGAATAATGTTAATTGGGTACATGAAATTTGCAGGGATTTAAGGTGAAAAAATGTGAAGTCATTTTGACTTACAGGAGGCTCTCAAGGAGGAGCTTTCAGTTCTTAATTGTGTGCCTGGTCTGCAGGTACAATTTTCTGCATTTGCTCAGCTCTTGGAATTCAATGGTGAGAACTCGAGGCGGTTCCAGTTTTGTGGAGCGTGCAAGTAGAAGACAGGTGGTAATATCTGAAGGTGAAATTGTAAAATTGCAACTGTGGAAAGAAGCTTTAAAGCAGCAATTCTCAAGCCAGATTTCAAGACTCCTTACACTCAAAAAATGGAAGAAGCCAAAGAGGTTTTGTTTATATGGGTTGTATCATTATTTAACATATTAGAAATTAAAATGATAAACTTGAATAATATCTGTTAATGTAACATATATTTTTGTGATAGGTGTTAATAGATGGTTTGTGTGAGAACTCCCAAACTAGCAAGAAGAGTGTCATTGTCTTTATGTTTGCATATATCTAATGTCCGACTTAAGACACTGCATTCAGGGTTTTGTAGCATATCATTTTGTTTGAAATATGTGAGGAACATCTTGACTTCACATGGATTTGTTGTTGGAAAAGGGAGGACTCTGGATCCCCTGAAAAGAGCTCAGGGATCCTCAGGGGTTCCTTGGACCACACTTTGGGAAGTGTTGCTTTAAAGAAAAGGTGTACTATCATTGGAGAACTTGTAGCCTAATAGGATGGAATGCGGTTTAGGCAGCTCGAAGATTTTATGATCGTCCATAGAACAGCTTCCCTGGCTTTTTACATAAAATGTTTTCTTAGATTTGATAACCAGCTGCCAAAACAATTTCTTTAGAGCGTTTATTCTTATGATCTTAGTACCTCCAAAGTTAAAAGCAGTGGCATGCACCAAAACAAGTTTAGGTCAGAGTTTTTCAGCAAAATTGGGTGGAGTTTTCTTGAGTCATTTCTGTTAAAAAACTAAATCTTTTGGGTCAATGTGTAGATATTTTGCAATCTAACTTTATACACACTTCCTGGTGTTAACAGGAACAGTAGTGCCCTATTAAATAGTACCAACGTTCTTAACTTTGGTCTTAGATCCTTTCAAAAATGTCTGTAGCTTTGAGATTGGACTGGAGTGGCTAACATAAGCGAAAAAACAATCTAATGTCCTTAAGATGATAAATTTTCATGTTCCTTTGTATAGACTGGAATCTACACAGGCATTAGGAAGCTAACTGTCAGAACTCATTTTGTAAATTCTTTTCTCCATTTACTTGATGGATAATTATTTTTCTTTTTAAACTTTACATGCTGCTTATTACTTTTCTCCACATGACCTCTTCTACCTGTTAGTGCCCTGAGTCATTCACATGTTGTCAGTTGCTTTCTTGGCAAAATTGTCATAAATATCAAATTCTGAAAATGCCAAATAACAGCAATAATTACTTTCCAATTTGCAGTGGTGAAGTGAGAGTGGGAGGTGAAAATGCTATCACAATTATATCAGTAACTGATGTTTGGGCAAAAGTACGCTTTCTCAAGCTGTGCTTTCAACAGTACGTATTGTTTAGACAGCGGTTTTCAATGGCATTGTTCAGGACCTGTTTTATACCTAGTTTTGAGATCTGTAGATTTGAAAGCAGTTCAGCATAAATTAAATTTATTTTAAAAATTTGATCAGTTATATAAATACATGGTTTCTAAAAGTCAAGTCCTTCTACAGGATTTTTTAAATCTTAAGTTATTTTTTAGTCAGGGTCTCACTGTTGTCCACCCAGGCAGGAGTTCAGTGGCACAGTCACAGCTCATGGCCGCCTCAACCTCCTGGCCTCAGGCGATGCTTCCACCTCAGCCTCCCAAGATGCTGGGACCACAGAGTGCGCTACCATGTTCAATTAATTTTTTAATTTTAATTTTTTGTAGAGATGCGATCTTGCTATGTTACCCAGGCTGGTCTCAAATCCTGGGCTCCAGCAATCCTCTTGCCTCAGCCTCCCAAAATGCTGGGATTATAGGCCTGAGCCACCACACCTGGCCTACAGGTTTTATAAATAAAAAGCAACAGTCCCCTACACTACTCTACAGAGGCAACTGCCTTCAGTTCTTTTCATTGCAATTATTCATGCAATAATTTTTGGTTTAAGTCCATATCAAGTTTTCCATTATTATAATCCTCTAAATAGTTGTGGCTGTACCATGTAGTATAGTATGGTTGCATTTTCTTATATACCTTTTTTTGTTAATAATTTTTGTTTTTTTCCTATTTGTACCTATTACTAATTTATTCCCACATGCATTTTATTTAAAAACTTTTATGGGCTGGGTTTAGTGGCTCAGCTTGTAATCCCAGCACTTCAGGAGGCCGAGGAGATTGGATTGCCTAAGCCTGTGGGTTCGAGACCAGCCTGGACAACTTGGCGAGACCTCAATTCTACAATAAATAAAAAACGATTAGCCAGGCACGGTAGTGTGTGCCTGTAGTTCCAGCTACTTGGAAGGCTGAGGCAGAAGGATTGCCAGAGCCCAGTAGGTTGACATTGGGGTGGCCTTGAGCGTGCCACTGCACTCCAGCCTGGGTGACAGAGTGAGACTCCAACTCAAAAAAACCCAAAAGACTTTTACAGATAACTAAACATTGAATGACTAATGAAGCTAAAACATATAAACAACACGTATACAGGTAAATTAGAGTTGGAAAAGCAACCATTACTTCAGAAAAATTTTACAATCTTCTCAGAACAATGTGTTAGTATTTAAACTATTAGGTAACAGTAAATGGTTGACTCCTTATAAGCAATGTACCAAAGAAATAACTATCAAAATAACATTTCTAATATGGATTTGTGTGTGTATATAGTGTAGTAAAATTGCTAGTTTTAAGCCGGGCTCGGTGGCTCAGCCTGTAATCCCGCGCCTTTGGGAAGCTGAGGTGAGTGGATTGCCTGAGCCCGCGGGTTCGAGACCCGCCTGGGCAGCGAGACCTCATCTCTACAATAAATCAAAAAATCAGCCGGGCGTGGTAGCGCATGCCTGTAATTCCGGCTACTTGGAAGGCTGAGGTGGAAGGATCGCCGGAGCCCAGCAGATCGAGGCTGCGGTGGCCGGGAGCGGCCACTGCACTCCAGTCTGGGCGACAGAGTGAGACTCCAACTCAAAAAAAAAAAAAAATTGCTAGTTTTAAATAATGTAACCTAATTTTGTTCATCTCCATCATAAACATTGTATCCTTCTGATTTAATTAATTTAATTTTTTTTGAATCCTGAAAAAAATTACATCTTTGATTTTACCAACAAAATCTCTTTTAAAAATATCTTGAGTAACAGTATTTACCTTTCGACCATATTCAAAGCCTCCTAGATAGCAAATTCCATCATAGTTAAGAGCAGTAAACCTTCTGTTTGGATCAATGTCTTCAAAAAGAATTAGACTGTTATTTACGTAGGCCTTGATAAGAGTCTGATTTTGAATTATAGCCACATGGTGCCATTTGTTACAGCAAAATGTGTCATTGCTGTAGCTCATAGGCACAGCAATTCTTTCTCCTAAGTTAACTGCTATTTTCAAGGTCTGATTATGGAGGCCAATTGCTGGAAAATCATTGTCTTCATTTTGAGCTTTTCCCATCCATATAATCAGGCTGTCTGTTTCAGTAGTACTGAAATTTAAGGATACCGTAGTGAATTGGAGGTCTCTCCTTCTATAATTTGGGTCAATGTATTTAATGTAAGAATTACCCACAAATTTTGCAGTTGAAAATGAAGTTTTGTTTTCACAGTGCCTTCCCACCCAACCCAGAGCACACAGGCAACTGTAAGACAACGACTGGTCGGGTATGCACAGAGATTGGTGGAGGCAAAGACTGTTTACACAGTGCACAGACTGGTTGCATGTATTTCCAGCCCAATGTGGCAAACAGCTGCAGAAAAAAGTGGAGCCATTTACTCGGCACTCTCCCCCGTTTTTGCACGTGTTTTACCCACAGGCAGTCCCATCACAGTCGCCTACATTTGAACCACCTTTTGCTCCTAATTCAGTTAGTTGTAATTCCTGATTATTTATGATCACTTCTTGGACACAACCATGGAAACCTACAGGTTCATTTGCTATTGCTGAGGGGTTTACACGATTTAAGGATGAAACTCCTCCAATGTAGAAGTCTGTGTTTGTGTCCAGAATACTCATTTTAGTAGAGGCTTTTTCTGTCATGCGTATCCCATCTAGATCCAGGTAACCTGCACCAAATCTTCCTGCTTTGACCATATGCCAAGTGCTTCCATTAGTAGCTACTTTCTGGAGGGTTTCTAGAGTGATTGTTCTGTCACCAAGGTTGTAGCGAAGTTGAATAGAGCCATTCACTAAAGAGATGCATAAAAAATCTCCTGTCAAGAAAGAAAATGTTAATCAGTTTAATTAGCAACAGTAAACCGTTTTCCATTAAAAAACATTTGTTAAACCGGGCTCGGTGGCTCAGCCTGTAATCCCGCGCCTTTGGGAGGCTGAGGTGAGTGGATTGGATGAAAAACGCGGGTTCGAGACCCGC
>NW_007246622.1:110465-112556 GCF_000164805.1 Carlito syrichta
GCCACTGCACTCCAATCTGGGTGACAGAGTGAGACTCCAACTCAAAAAAAAAAAAAAAAAAAACATTTGTTGGCCAGACTCGGCTCAGCCTGTAATCCTAGCACTTTGGGAGGCCAAGGCTGGGTTCACCACCAGCCCAGTCAACTTGGTGAGACTGCATCTCTACAACAAATAAAAAAATTAGCCGGGCATGGTTGCGCGTGCCTGTAGTTCCAGGCACTTGGAAGGCTTGAAGCAGAAGGATCACTGGAGCCCAGCAGGTCGATGCTGGGGTGGCTGTGAGTGTGCTACTGCACCCCAGCCTGGGCGACAGTGAGACTCCAGTTCAAAAACAAAAAATTTGTTTCTGGCCAATTGGGATAAGTTTGGGTTGCCGGAGGTTGGGGATAACAAAGGTTGAGCACAACTATATTCGTTTTATTTCCACTTACAGATCAAAACACACTTCATTCATACACATCATATTCTGTGTTCTTTCATTTTGTCTAGCAATTGGCTGTGCAAATTTTTCCTAGTTGTAGATAGTTGTCATTGAATGAGCCTATTATGGTACTAAATTAAAGTGAGATTTTTCTTTAATGATTTTAGTTAAAGGGGAATATGTAAAATGTAACTTAAATGTTTTACTCCAAGACTCTGGTGCTATTTTTGATGGGAGATTGGGAAGGTAAGCAAGAGAAAAAAAGTAAGACTAAGAGTGCTATGGAAACTCTTCTTAGATTGTATGCTCTCCAAAGTTGCAGCTATGCCCTTGGCTTCAAGTTCTGTCTACAAGTACACAAATCCCTAATTGAAATTTCCACTTGGGTGTTTTCAAGGCATCTCAGGCTCCAAAGTTTATCTATTGGCAGGGCGCAGTGGCTCACACCTGTGATCCCAACACCTTGGGAGGTTGAGGTAGGAGGATTGCCTGATGCCAGGAATTCAAGGCTGCAGTCAGCTATGATGGTGCTACTGCTCTCCAGCCTGGACAAGGGAGCAAGACCCTGTCTCTAAAAGAAGACAACAACAAAAAGATCATATCTCAGTGTGTGAACTTTCTCCCATGAGTCTGGGCTGTTCCGTCTTCCCAAGCTCGGTGACTCACTCCCTCATCTGTACAGATCTTCAAGACAGAAACTTAGATGTGATCCTTGGTACCATCCTGTCTTCGCGCACACGCTATCACAAGACAGGTCTTAATCAATTTTATTAATAGCATTTTGGCTCATTGTGAATGTGGTTCTACCCCCTTTTCTCATCACCTTAGTTACGTTTTCTATCTCCAGCATGGACTGTTGTTGCCCCACGTTTCTTTCCAGTTGGTTTTCTGATTTGCTCTATAAAGCTAAAGGGAGCCCTTCAAATCACAGCCTGATCCTTGTGCCACCAAGTAGTGGCATCCACTATCGGCCTAGGTCCCTAGACTCCAGCCTATCTAAAGAGGCCCTGCAGGGTCCTTCCTAGCTCCCCTGTCCTCTCCGGTCCTATCCCTCAGCTCTCTTGGCCCCAGCAATACCGACCGGGTCAGAATTTCCTGCCTGTGTCACCACCTTTGTTGGAGCACTCCTCCACTCCATCCCACCTCAACTAGGTAACTCCTACCCATCCATCCAGTCTCAGGTATGATGTTATTTCCTCAGAGAAGTCTTCCTTGATTTCCTGGAGTTGGTCAGGTTTTTTTATTTCAGTGCTTTAACATCACCCGGTTCTCCTTTACAATACCTGTCTCATTTGAAGTTATATAGTGATATGTGAAGAAATCTGAACAAATAAGATCTAGCATCTGAAGCATTCACTGAAGCATTCAGAGGGAAAGGTAGGCACCTCTGTCTGCATGCCTGGGAGAAGTATGTGACTCTCTTTGTGACAGTGCTTCAGGAGGTAGAGTGCTTTACTCACCGCAGAAGTTCTCTCCAGGACGGCAGTTCTCAAGGCTTTACAGTCTTTCCTCTTCGCATCCAGGGGTACTTGGCACTGTGCTACCTTCCTGCTGCCTCCCTCCGGAGTGCCATGTTTCCTCACCTCCCCCCCACAAATAGTGTTCTGTCCTTTGACTTCCATGTGGTTCTCTCTCTCCCTCCCTCTCCCTCCCTCCCTCCCTCTCTCTCC
>NW_007246622.1:112728-165510 GCF_000164805.1 Carlito syrichta
CCCTCTCTCTCTCCCTCTCCCTCTCCCTCCTCCCCCCTCCCCTCTCTAACTCTGTTGCCCAGTCAGTGATTTTCCCACCTCGTCCTCCCAAAGTGCTAGAATTACAAACATGAGCCACTGCATGTGGCCAGGTCTGTAGTTCTTCACTGAGCAAACATCACTTCTCTTGCTGGGATGATTTTACTTATGGAGGATTTTTAGGGAGTGTAATCTTGTATGTCACTCCATATGTGGAGATTTGATTAATGGCTGCCTCATCTACTAGTTTGTAGGCTTCATGAGAGCAGCGCCTGTGTCTGCTTTGGCCCAATAGTCTATCCTCAGGACCCAGCAAAGGGCCTGGCACATAAATAGATGTTCAATAAATAATTGTTGAAGAAAGAAATATCTTTGTAGGGTTGTGGGGTGAAATGATGTAGACTGTTTCTCAAGTGCTAGTTTTAGCTTGAAAGCAAAAGCATTTTTTCTGCAGTGATATAAAAAATTTGTCTTTTTAGAAATTTTCTAACAAAGGAAGAAACTCTTTAGTTGCATACTAATTTCTACACGAATAGCATTTTAACCATAGAGAAAGAGAGAAGCAGCACTATCAACTTTCAGGTTATTTATGTCAGGCAAAAAAATACTGGTTAGATTATTTAAATTTTTATACCACAAGAAATGAGCATATTATTTATTTATTTATTTATTTTAGAAAGCAGAATTTATTGAGAGGACAGAAAAGCTCCCACAGTGGGAGGGGACCCGAAGGGGTTGCCCTATAGATATTAAGTGTGAAATATACTTTGTGGCTTGCACGTGAATACAAATTAGTTCTCTTTCCCTGGACTTGGAGGAAACTGCTATTTGTGTGTAGAATGTCCTGGAGTAAACAATCGTATAGTAAAAGATTACATTAAAATAAATATCTGCACTCCAGTCTGGGCGACAGAGTGAGACTTCAACTCAAAAATAAAATAAAACAAATATCCCAGAAGGGAGGTCGACACAGGAGAATTGCTTGAGCCCAGGAGTTTGAGACCAGCCTAGGCAACATAGTGAGACCTTGTCTCTACAAACAAACAAAAAATTAAAAAATAGGCATGGTGATGCGTGCCTGTAGTCCCAGCTACTTGGGAGGCTAAGGTGGGAAGATCACCTGAGCCCAGGAGGTTGAGGCTACATTGTGCCACTACACTCCAGCCTGGGCAACAGAGTGAGACCCTGACTCAAAAACAAAACAAAAAACCCAAATCTTGGATAAGGTAAGGAAAGTTCAGGCTGTGATCTATAATATCACTGCTCGCACTGCCAGCTAGAAGAGGAAGGAGAATCTCTTCTGGGAAGTGAGTGTTAATTTAACGCTGCTACTATGTTCTTGTCTTACAAAGAACTGACAAAAACATTTTTCTCTGTGGCTGTGGGAACTAAAATTGCTCTGGTAGTTGTATTAGCAGCCGGAAAAAACTCATCCAGGCCTTTATTTCTGTTGAGTAGGACATGGTGCTCTACTTGGGGGTCATGAGTACAGATTGGCATTAGAGTAAGAACATGTAATAGGCAGTCCTTACAGGGAACAGAGCTCAGATAGGATGAAGATGACCAGTGAATCACCTTGGCCCTTTAGTGCTACTAACCCACAGCTGGGCTCCTCCCTCTGCCTCTGTCCTGCCACGGCCTCTACCTCCCACCTGTAACACCGACTGTCTTTATAGACCAGAGAAACCTTGGAGGGTCTTGCAGGCCTTGTGAAGAGACTACAAAAACAGTATACTAGGGGGAAACTTTATGTACTTTTTTTCCCTCTAGAAAAGGAAAGCAAAGGTAACTTTAACTTATATATATCTTATTGTTTAATTGTTGGAATATGCTTTGACTTCACATTGCAATAACTAGGCTCTTTAAATACACATTAGTCCAGGAGGATTATAACTATATCAAGATGAATTCAGGCTATCTGTGATTAATTTGTACTTAACAAAATACTGATAATTTGTATTCATAAAATCATTTTAGGTGTTAAATTTTTAGTAAAACATATAAATAGGGGCCAGGTTTTATCTCTTTAAAGTATCTTTCCAGAATCAGAGAACTAAAATCAAGTAGTATAATTTTTAATTTATCATTTTGCTTTAAATTTTACCCTGTTTGAGAATATTCAAATTATTAACCTCTAAGGAGATACAGAAACGTTGTTAATTTGTAATTTAGTTTTTTACACATGAAAACCTAATTGGCTGCTTATATTGACATTATGTATTAAGTGGGTTTTTGTTTTTTTTTTAACTTAGCCTCAGGTATTCTTTTAGTTTGGGTATTTCTTTTTTTCTTTTTAGAGATGAAGTCTCGCCATGTTGCCCAGGCTGGTTTTGAACCCCTGAGCTCAGGCAATCCTCTCACCTCCACCTCCCAAAGTACTGAGATTACAGGTGTGAGCCACCACACCTGGCTAGTTCCTGTGTTTCATGCAGACTTAAATAAATCAAACAGACTTCAAATAAACTTGTTATTTCACTTGGTTACTTACAAAGCTTATGCCATTCATCTGATGAATATTTTTGGGTTCCCCTAGTTATAAGCATGTAAAACTTAGATTGTTTATTTTATTTTATTTTATTTGAGTTAGGGGTCTCACTCTGTCACCCAGTCTGGAGTGCAGTGGCATGATCATGACTCACCACAGCCTCAAATCCCTGGGTTCAGGTGATCCTCTCCCCTTAGCCTCCTGAGTAGCTGGGACTACAGTCGGGCATCGCCCAGCTAATTAATTTTTTTTTTCTTAGAGACAAAGTCTTGCTGTGTTGCCTAGGCTGGTTTTGAGCTCCTGGGCTCAAGCAATCCTTCCACCTCAGCTTCCTAAAGTGCTGGTATGAGCCACTGTGCCCAGTCAGATTTTTCAAGTTTTTATGATTTTATAAGGGTCAAATGCAACATCAATCATGATATGAAACTAATAAATTTCTCTTTGTAAATAGTGTCTAATGGCATCAGAAAAGAAAATCTTGACCTTCATGGGCTCCATGCATTGAGTAACGGGTGTAAGAAGATGTGCTCCTGCCCTCCTTTGTGAATCAATATGTGTGAGCTTTGTGGCCAGCTTTGTATTGCATTCACACACGCACAAGTATGTATTCAGTGTACTGATCACAAAACCACAGTACAGCATTCCCTGCTGAACACAGTCCTGAATATATCTGATATTCTGCCTTCATACAAAGGTCCTGCTTACATTCATCTTGAGTGTTTTTATGAGCAATGTAACTGAAGCTGATTGCCTTTTCATGTCTCTTGGTTTATTAATAGAAATTTGTACATGGTTCTCCTATTTGACATTTTCATAGGGAAATTTAAATTGATCATGAATTTAAAACCAAATATCAAGTCTCAGGGGAACAGATTTCTTCTAAGCTATATTTTGTAGCTCAGTCATGTTATCTTTTTCTTTTTGAAATTATTTTGAAGGTGTTTAAGCAGTGCACTGAGCTGGAACCACTTTGGCCTAATTCCCCAACATTCCTATTATTTAGAAGCAAATCAAGATACCTCTATAAGAACTACTTAGATTAGACTGTGAAAATCAGAGCATCATTTTTGCTAATTATGAGAAACAAAATAAATGGTTTTAATTATTTCTCAATACCAGAATTTTATTCTCTGAGGAACAAGATGAAAGAAAGCCAAATGTAAGCTGTTTTTTTGTTGTTGTTGTTGTTTTTTTTTTTGAGTTGGAGTCTCACTCTGTTGCCCCGACTGAAGGGCAGTGGCACGCTCCTGGCCATCACAGCCTTGACCTGCTGGGCTCCGGCGATCCTTCCGCCTCAGCCTTCCAAGTAGCTGGAACTACAGGCGCGCGCTACAATGCCCGGCTAATTTTTTTGATTTATTGTGGAGATGAGGTCTCACCAAGTTGCCCAGGCGGGTCTCGACCCGTGGGCTCAGGCAATCCACTTGCCTCGACCTCCCAAAGTGCTGGGATTACAGTAGGCTGAGCCACCGAGTCCGGCCAATGTAAGCTTTTAAAAATATTTTGCAATAGAAGCATAACTATATACGCTAATGATTGTCACAATACTGGAGAAAGGTATGAGAGTGAAAATCAAGGGTAAAGTAATAAAACCTTAAAAATTAATTTTTAAAATTGGAGAATACTGCTTATATATTTTAGTCCATATTTTATGATAAATATGCACCTTTTAATGTTTAGAAATGTTTTTATGAATTTATACACAAATTCTGGGTTTCTTATTTGGAGGATGGAAGGACTTAGGAGAATTTTTGGAGCTATAAATGTGGATGACCTGAGGGTTAGGATACAGACATAATCAATCAATCTAAATAAATGTGGATGAATTCACATGAAATATATTATCTATGCTCTCTTTTATTTGTATGTGCATATTCTGTCTCTTTTGACAGGGCGATTATGCATGACTTTAATGTCCTTTTTGATGGGACTGTTATAAAGTTGAGCATATACTATATTTGAATTGAGCTAACTTTAATTCCAACAAATCTCTTGTTATTTTATAAGTGTTTATGTTTGGAAGTCTTAATTCATAAGCATATACTTGTGGTGACAATAAAACATAAAAGCATCAAGTGGTTACATATTTTATAGACTAGGTGACAAAAGTAAACACTATCACACATTACTTAATAGACAATAGGAATTCATTAGAATTTATTTTCTGCAAAGATTCTACCAGTCTTACCTGATTGGGCTTTTAAGTGTTGTGCAGCATAAAATAGGATTCCATTGGCAGCAAGAGGCCGAAACTGTATTTGAATATGTGTCTTTGTTCGAATAGGAAAGGAAGCAAAAGACATCCAGGATAGTTCATTGCTTCTGAAAGATGGATCACTTATAGATAAACCTATAGGGTGGGGTGGGGAGAGAAAGAGAGCAAGCAAGAAAGAAAGAACTCTGTGAATAATCCGCTGGATTAAAAAAAAAACTCACTGCTCATAAATACAGTAAATTGCTTACATGATTTTGTAATTTAAGAATTTGTCGGCCGGGCGCGGTGGTTCAGCCTGTAATCCCAGCACTTTGGGAGGCCGAGACGAGAGGACTGCCTGAGCTCACAGGTTCAGCCTGGGTAACATGGTGAGATCTTGTCTCTATGATAAAAACCAAAAAATAAGCCAGGCGTGGTGACGCGCCCCTGTATTTCCGGCTACTTGGAAGGCAGAAGGATGGCCGGAGCCCAGCAGGTCGACGCTGTGGTGGCCGTGAGCATGCCACTGCACTCCAGCCTGGGCGACAGAGTGGGACTCTAGCTCCAAAAAAAAAAAAGAATTTATCTTCCAAGAGTTGTTGTAGGTGAATACATTGAATCTTAGTAACTGTGAGTCTGTTCTAATTCCACTAACTTGAGGCTTTTGTAATGAAACCAATTACTGAAAAACCTCCTCTTTTTTCCTGGTAATGATACCCATTTGGCTGGCCCTACGTGGCATAAATCTTCTGTCTAGACTGCATTGTGTGTAGAGATCAGATGCATAGTTGAGGTTCTTGGGGATGTCTTACATTAATAATGCTTTCAGAAAGATGATTCAAATAGTGGAAGATAGAAGGCATTACTGTATGAATTGTTCTTCAGCTTCTATTCATCTGATTCAAATATAATCATGTCAAGATGCATTTTAAGTGATAATATATTGATATTGCTTGTTGCTTCTGTGTATAACAGACCACAGGGGAATTATGGAGAGGAAAAAAGGAAGTTCTCCCCATTTGGAAGTTTTATCTCTAGGGAATCTATATTCCTTCTTTCTGCCTCATCTTATATATGCATCAGTGCTTCCTAGAGTGTCTTGAGCCATTAATCTAGTTATTTAGCTTTTTCCCTCTTTGGTCCAGGTTTACGCTAACTGTTGTCCTTTAGTTTTAGATCGATAGGCAAAAGGTAGGTATTTATCCAGGAGGTGTTGGCATTTGCTGATTTTTAAGCAACTGAATTCATTCATTTTGACTTACTACTGTCCAGAATGGTAGAGGTTAGAATCACATGTTGCTGCTAAGAATGCAAAGTCCCATTTTTCACTCCCAGAGGACTTGATCTATTAAAGCTGGGATGGGGTTCAGGAAGTATCATTTTTAATAAATAATCCAGGTGTATCTTACATAAGGGCTCCTTGGAACACATTGATTTAAACTTTAAGAATAGGATGGTTTGAAATATGGCTGTCCAAGATCAGGTGCGGTAGCTCACGCCTATAATACCTTAGCCTTAGGAGGCTGAAGAGGGAGAATTGCTTGAGCCCAGGAGTTCCAAACTAGCCTGAACAACATAGCAGACCTTGTTTCTACAAAAAACATAAAAAATCATCTGGGTGTGGTGGCACACATCTGTAGTCCCAGCTACTTGGGAGACTGAGGTGGAAGTACTATCTGAGCCCAGGAGATTGAGGCTGCCATGAGCCTTGGTTACACCACCGCACTCTGGCCGGGGCAACAGAGTGAGACCCCCATCTCAAAAAAAACTAAAACAAAAAACAAACATGGATGTCTTTGAAGTTGTTTTGTCAAATATTACTAAATTAATACATATTTATTATGAGATATTCAAGCAATATAAAAGAGTGTAAAGTAAAATAAAAGTAAAATTTCATTGTTCTTTCTTCTCCCTTAGCCCAGGAATCATTGTTAACAGTTTATTATTGTATATGTATTCAGACTTTTAGAAAATACACATACATTAATTGCACATGTATATCTAGTACCTGGTTGATTTTTACATGAGTAAAACTATATTTTATTTGTTATGCATCAATATTTGCCTTTTTATTCAATCTTTATGAAACTTTAATATTAGCACATTTTTTCTATTGCTTCTTTTGATTACTTGCATAGTATTCTCAAAAATACACCTTTACAAATATATTTTAAAAATTTTTCTGGAGTCTGGGTTTCACTCTGTTGTCCAGGTTAGAGTGCAGTGGCATGATTATGGCTCTCCACGGCCTCAACCTCCTAGGCTCAGGCGATCCTTCCACCTCAGCCTCCCAAGCAGCTGGAACTACAGTCACGTGGTACCACACCCAGCTATTTTTTTTTTTTTTCCTGTAGAGTTGAGGTCTTGATATGCTGGCCAGGCTGGTCTCAAACTCTTGGGCTTAAGTATTGTCCTTCCACTTCAGTCTCCCAAAGTGCTAGGATTACAGGTGTGAGCCACTGTGCCCGGCTTTTTTTTCTTTTCTTTTCTTTTTTTAAGAGCAATTTTAAGTTTACAGCAAAACTGAGTGGAAAGTACAGAGTTTCCACATATTCCTTGCCTCCACACAGGCACGGCCACTTCCACTGTCAGTATTCCCCACAGAGTGGTGTGTTTGTTACAACTGATGAACCTGCATTGACAGAGCATTATCACCCAAAGTCTGTCACTTACATAGGGTTCTTTCTTGGTGTTGTACATTCTGTAGATTTTGTATTATGACATGTATCTACTGTTACAGAATTATGCAGAGTTTGTGGGAAATATCGATGAGAATCTTTCTTCTTTCCATTGGTAACCCGTCATCTAATTCTATGGCCTCAAGAAATATCTGTATGATAACTCCTTGCAAATTTATGCCAGTCTAAACCTTGTCTTTGAACTTGTTTCATATAGCCATTTCTCTTATTGGTAACTTGTCTTGGATACCCCAGCCATATCAGATTTAACCTGCTTGAAATCATAGTGCTGAAAGATATTCTTCCCTCAGCCTTCCTCAGACCAGTAAATGGTCCTACTGCCCATTCAAGGCTCCATACAGAAAACTCATGATCATCTTGATTGCACACTCCAAAATTTTCTGTACCCTTTCCAGTCTAATGTATCAGTTTTATAGATTTTAACTGCA
Organism: Carlito syrichta; assembly: GCF_000164805.1. Classification (NCBI taxonomy): domain Eukaryota; kingdom Metazoa; phylum Chordata; class Mammalia; order Primates; family Tarsiidae; genus Carlito; species Carlito syrichta. Next base: position 120,553 of record NW_007246622.1, read on the forward strand.
TGATATATTTCATATTTGTCCCCATCTTCCTGTTTCCACTGCCACCACCCAAGTTGAGGCCACTATCAACTCTTGATTGGACCATTGCAATATTTTCTTGATCAATCTTTTACTTTTTTGTCTTAGTTCGTTGTAATCCATTTCATATAGCTGCCAGAGGAATCTTTCTAAAACATCAATACATTCCCCTCTTTAAGCCCTTCAAGGATTTTACTTAGAATAAAATGAAGATTCTTGACCATGGTCTCTGAGTCTTTCCATGATCTGAGTCTTTCCATGATCTGGTCTCCAACTATCCCATCCACATGTCCTTCCTGTACCACTGTGCATATTGTGCACTGCATAACTCCAAGGGAATGTCATTCATATTGTAATTTATATGAATAGTGTTCCCTGGACCTTGAACATGCCTGGAAGTATGGTGCCCCTCTTTCCTTCTTGTTCTTTAAGCTCCTTTAAGATCTACTGGCCTTCATTTACTTCTTGATTTGTCATAGTTTTAATTATGTTGGATTCATTATACCACACTTTATTTAACCACTGCCATATTGATAGGCATTTGGGTTACTTAGAATTATTTTGCTATCCTAATATTGCTGCAGTAAATATAATTGATTGTCCCTTCTTGTAAATGTGTGAGTAAGCTTCTCATAGGTAAACACATGAGATATGGAATCTCGGTGTGATAGTCTATGTGCATTTTTAGAGTTAATAGATACCATCAAACTATCAAAATGGCCTCACCAATTTATGCTGCAACCTGCAGTAGGTGACAGCATATACTTATTTATATCTTCAACCACACTTGAAATTATTAAAATTTTAAATTTTCAGCAATTATAGATTATTCATTTTTAGTTGATTACAAGGGAAGTCGAGCTTCTTGTATGAATATTGGCCATTTGTATTTTTTTCTATCCATGTCTGTTGTATGTTTTTCTATTGGATTCGTAATTTTTAAAATTTGTTCTGGGGCCTAAATCTTTTTATTAGATATTTTGCAAGTATATCCTCTTATCTGTAATTTTTCTTTCGATTTTGCTTATGGTATGTTTTGCTATTCAAAAATTTTAATTTCTTATGTACCGAAATTCTTGGTCTTTTAATTGATGGTGTTCACTTGTGTCTTATTTTAAAAGTCGTATCAACCTACAGTTGTATCTATAATCTCCTATTTTGTATATTATAAATTTGTACTTTTAATTTAATTTACTTTTATTTTGTTTTATTTTTGAATTGGAGTCTCACTCTGTCGCCCGGGCTGGAGTGCAGTGGCATGCTCACCGTCACCACGGCTTTGACCAGCTGGGCTCTGCGATCCTTCTACCTCAGCCTTCCAAGTAGCTGGAACTACAGGTGTGTGCTACCATGCCCAGCTAAGTTTTGATTTATTGTAGAGATGAAGTCTCACCAAGTTGCCCAGGCTGACCTCAAACCCACGGGGTCAGGCAATCCACTCGCCTCGACCTCCCAAAGTGCTGGGATTACAGGCTGAGCCACCAAGCCCGGCCTGTATTTTTAAAGATATAGACCTTTTAATTTATGTAGATCTTATTATTGTGAGTAGTTTGAGGTACAAATCAAGTCTTATTTTATAAGGATATGCCAATATTTTTTTAAAAATTAATAGTTTTATTGTATATATTTGATATCCATCTTTAAACATCTTATAAATAATGTTTTCTCTACCCTCTTGCTTTTTAGAAAGAGTTTGTGGAAAATATTGATCAGAATAAATAATGTAGATTAAAAAAAACACCCATTAGACTAAGTTTTATGGTGGTACCTATATGGCTCAGTGACTTTACCTTGACTGGATTGAAAATGTGGGAGGAGTCTCAGGAATAGAAGAGGTCAGTCAGAAGTAGTATGAAGAGAGGGTTCCTAGTTACCAAGCAGGGAGGACCTGGGATTGTGTTTCAGGAGGACATTTTTGCTGACACCATTGTTGATAGTGGGTCAGGGCAAGAGCTGAAAAAACTCTGTGCACATGTGAACTCATTCTAAAACAGTTGACCTCCTAGCCAGTGCTTCTCCAAAGAAGTGATACATAAATGCAAAATGATATAAAAGGTCACCGAATTGACAACCAAGAGAAATGGATTTTATGAGTATCTCTGACATTGAATGTTTTCAGATGATGCTAATACATATTTCTTTCTTTCTTTTTTTGAGTTGGAGTATCACTCTGTCGCCCAGACAGCCTCGACCTACTGGGCTCCGGCGATCCTTCCGCCTCAGCCTTCCAAGTAGCTGGAACTACAGGCGCGTGCTACCACGCCCGGCTGAGTTTTTGATTTATTGTAGAGATGAGGTCTCACCAAGTTGTGCAGGCGGGTCTCGAACCCGCGGGCTCAGGCAATCCACTCACCTCGGCCTCCCAAAGTGCTGGGATTACAGGCTAAGCCCCCAAGCCCGGCCTCATATTTATGTCTGTACATAATGAGAAAGGCCTCAGCCCTAATAGCTTATTATTTGATTAAGTGTTCATCATAGTCAGAAAGTACTGAGAGGATTATATTTTCTAATAATAAAACACATTCAAAATATTGGTGCAAAATGTCATTTCCAAAAGAAGTACATTTTAAATTACCAGACCTCAAGGATAAACTAGAACAAAAACAACAAAAAAGACTACATTCTATGTGATTCAAATGTTTCTTTTATGAATTAAAAAAATAAAAAAGCCAAGGGAAAAACCAGGGTGGACATACCACCTGCTTTGTCACTGAGCTATGACCAGTTATTTTTGGTATCCCCACCAACTCCTGAAAATGATCACTTTGTGGTGAAACTATTCTCCATGTATTTTGAAACCATAAATTAACATTTCCTGATTGGCTATCCATTTCCTAGACTTACTGACCATTGGCAACCCTCCCTAACCCACCATTGACAAAGGTTTCTGCCAACACTTTCACTAGCTTCCCAGAAGTAGAATGAAAGAATTTTGGCTGCTTGTCAGGGATATAACAGTAAAAGAAACTAACACAATTTCTTTGTGCTTTCTCTTTGTGGGTAGAAATAGTATAAACAAAATAAATATGATATGTTAGATGTTGGTATGTGCTAAAGATAAAAATTAAACAGGGAAAGGAGAAAGAGGTGTGTGTATATGGCATCAGGAAAGGTCTTAGTAAGATCATGGTATTTGAATAAACACTCAAGGAGGTGAAGAAATAAGCCATGGGGGAGCTTTGAGGAGAGAAAGAATAAGTGCAAAGTCCCCTGGGGTGACAGGGTTTCCACCAAGATTAAGGAAGATGCAGGAGAACAGTGTGACTGGATGGGCATGAAAGAAGGGAAGAGTTTTCACAGATAAGTCAGAGAGGTTATGAGGACCAGATCACATTGTCAAGGACTGGAAGGGTCTGAGACTTTTGCCTATTGGCAAGCTAGCTTGTTGGCTTACAACATTTTCATAGATGATAGCTAAAGACATCAAACTCCTGGGTCAGAGACAAAGGACAGTTTATTATAACATTAGCAGTAGCCAGAGTATCAGCATTTTGGGTGATCTATAAACCCAATTCTCTCAGGGAAATGTGAAAAGGACCAAGTAACACACATGCAGTGAGTTGCTTGGGGAGGGAATCTGAGCTTAGGGAACCACATCTTTAATGCAAGGATGGGAACAGGGGTCTCCCTATCAAGAGGTTATTACCATAATACTGGTAAGAGGCGATAGTGGTTTATATCAGGGAAGTACCAATGGAGGTACTAAAAAGTGGTCATATTTCAAATATGTTTTGAAGTTAGAGTTGGAAAATCACACATGGGTAAGTGAGTATGGCCTGCTTTTTGCTGGAAATGAAGACAGTATCTCTGTCTTCCAAGGCAGTAAGCAAACTGGATTATTGCTCCAAAGGAAAGCATTATTTCTGTCTTCCAAGAATACTTCCTAAACAAACATAATTGAAAAGCTAATCTGGAACAAAATAGCCAATACCTCTCTCCAAATGTGCATAAACATGAGAGACCAATGCAAAATTTTCTCTCTACCCATGGATGACCATAAGATGGAAGTTATTGGAAAGCTTTGAGCAGAGAAGTCTCATGATCTGACTGAAGTTTAACAATATCACTTTGGTTGCTGAACTGTGAATAGAGTAATAAATGCAAGGGTGGGAACAGGGGTCTCCCTATCAAGAGGTTATCATCATAATACTGGTAAGAGGCGATAGTGGTTTATATCAGGGAAGTAGCAATGGAGGTACTAAAAAGTGGTCATATTTCAAATATGTTTTGAAATTAGAGTTGGAAGATCACACATGGGTAAATAAGAAAGAAAGAGAGGAATCAAGGGAAATGACAAGGTTTCTGTCCTGAGAAACTGGAAAGATAATGTTGCCACTAACTGAAATGGGGAAAACTGTGGGAGAAGCAGATTTCTTTTGAAGAAGATGTGGAGCTCAGGTCTGAGTTCACATCTCAGATGCCTTTAAGACTTTCAGCGCTCTCTTTCTCTCTCTGTCGCTCTCTCCCTCTCTCCCACTTCCTCTCTCTCTCTCCACAGACCCTTTCCCTTTTTCCTTATAACCGCCACTTTAATAAATCTCTTGGTCCTGAAAAAAAAAAAAAAGACTTTCAGCTTAAAGTTTGGCTGGGCTCAGTGGCTCACACTGTAAACCCAAGGCTTTGGGAGGTTGAGGTGGAAGGAGTCCTTGAACCTAGGAGTTCAAGACTGCCTGGGCAACATAGCAAGACCTTATCTCTACAGAAAAATCAAGAAAATTGGCTGAATCTTGTGGCATGTACCTGTGGTCCCAGCTACTCGGGAGGCAGAGGTGGAAGGATTGACTCAGCCTAGGAGGTTGAGGCTGTGGTGGGCTGTGATCATGCCACTGCACTCCAGCCTGGGTGATAGAGTGAGATCCCAAATCAAAAATAAACAAACAAAATGAATAAACAAAAACCCCCCAAAACTTTCAAGGATGGTTGAGTAGGTTGATGTATGACCTAGAATTTAGTAACCAATAGATAAAGCAACAGAGATTAATAAGAAATATAGAAGATTTAAACAATACAATCAACAAGTTTGATATCATGGACATATAGAACATAGCATTTGATTTCCCAATACATGTTCTTGTCAAAACACTTCAAATATTTACAAATGTTTACTACATACTGGGTCATAAAAGAAGCCCTGATAAATACCAAAAGATTGCTATTATTCTGTATTTTTCAGACCTTTGTTTTGAGTTTTCAGTCTACACCATGTTTGGGCTTAATTTTGAGGTGTTTCAAAAGATCATCTAGTCCAACAGAAACAATGGCAGTTAAATCAAAACCACACTGAGATACCACCTAACTCCAGTCAGAATGGCAATTATCAACAACTCAGAAAATAACAGCTACTGGAGAGGGTGTGGCGAAAAGGGAATACTTCTACACTGTTGGTGGGAGTGTAAACTAGTGCAACCTCTGTGGAAAGCAGTGTGGCGATTCCTAAAAGCTCTAAATATGACCCTGCAATCCCCCTACTGGGAATATATCCTGAAGAACTCAAATCACTCTATAAAAATGATACCTGCACACGTATGTTTATCGCAGCATTGTTCACAATAGCAAGAACCTGGAAGCAACCATGCTGTCCATCAAAAGAGGGCTGGATTAAAAAAATGTGTGGTACATATACATGATGGAATACTATGCAGCCATAAAAAGGAACAAAATCATGAATTTTGCAGCAACCTGGATGGAACTAGAGTCTGTAATACTGAGTGACTTCTCACAGAAACAAAGATCCGAGTATCACATGTTCTCACTCATATAATGGACCTTTAACATCCAAGGTAATACTATAAGAAAATGACTGACAGTAGCGGTAAACTATGGGGCGGGGGATGGAATCAATGGCACCAAATATCTGTCTGGGGACGGGGAAACACCTCTTATCAACAGGGTGCCTGAATGAAACGTACTTGTATACCTAACCCTTTACTGTACCCCACAACACCATAATAAAAAATATTGATTAATAAAAAAAAGAATGTTTAAAGCACCTATAAGAGGTGTATAAATAAAACAACAAAAATAATTTTTATTAAATTACTTTGAAATAATTTTGAACTTATGGAAAAGTTGCCATAATAAAGAGAACTCCCTTATCTGTTTCATTCAGACTTTCCAGTTCTTCCTCTTTTATTGCATTTTCTTCTCTTTTCTCTCTGTTTCTCTTGTTCTCTCTCAGCCTCCCTCTCTGTCTTTATCTCCGTCCTTGATCCCTACTTATCATTAGACTTTTTTCCTGAATCTTTGAAGAACAAGCTAAAGATACAATGTCCCACGACGTCTAAATGTTCCAGTAATTATTTCTCCCCAATAAGGATATTCTCCTACATAATCAGCACCAGAACTTTCAAATCAAGAAATCAACATTGGTACAACACTGTGATCCAACCCACAGGTCTGATTCAAATTTCATTGACTATTCCAACAATGTCACTTTCCCCTTTCTGGTCCAGGGATGCATTTGTTGTCATGTCTCTTCAGATTCCTTCAGTCTGAAACAGTTCCTCTGTTTTATCTATTTTCCATATTCTTGACAGTTTTTAAGAGGCCTTACATTCTGTAGACTGACATTCCACTTAGATCCATCTGGTGTGTCTGCATGACCAGATTCAAATCATGTATTCTCTGCAGAAATGATGCTGTGTACATCAAGAGGGACATTATGCAGACCCATATCACCTCTGGTGAGATCAACGTTAATCATCTGCTCATAGCTGTGTGTGTCAGTTTTCTTTAAATCAAGTTCTTCATTTTCTCTTTGGAGTTAATTTGGATGTCATGTGAAAGTTTTCCAAAATCACATCAACTTCCTGATCCTCTGCTATCCTCCTCCCACCAGCAGAATTAACCTTCATCCATGACTCCAGCAGCAAACGGCATCTCTTGAGATGGCCACATGTTGACTATTCATTTACAACATTCTCCTTACACTTATAAGTTGGAATTCTACTAATAAATACATGTGTAAAAGATCTTTCATTTCTCCTTCTCCTTCCTTTCTCCCTGCCTCCCTTCTTTCCTTCCCTCTTTTTAAAAAATCAGTATGGGTTCGTTATTTTTTTATTCAGTGTGTTGTCATATATTATTATCATAATTATTTTGTTTCTTAAGTTCTCCCTGATTTAGCCAGTTAGAGCCTCTTCAAGATGGTTCCTGTATTTTCCTGTCCTGAGTAGTTTTCCTAGGAAACAGGCTCTGGGATGGGACTTTATGTGTAGGAAGTTTATTGGCATATGAGCTTAGAAGAAACACCTGTGAGAGAGTGGAGGCGCCAAGACGGAGAAGTTGGCAACTGATTCCCCAGGGAGCCCTGAAGCTGGAACGACCCTTCAGACTTATTTCAAATCGAGGTAAAGTGGCCAGGCCTTTGGGGCACTTCCTGTCCCCATCAATTTCCCATTAAACAGCCATTGGATTCAAGCTGTCCCTGGGGAGGATCCATAACCTTGGACAGAGCAGCTCGCTTCAGTTCTGATGGGGGCGTATTTGAGCTTTCCGTGGGCAACAGTTCCAACAACTGAGGGGCTGAATACCTCCATTTCAAAGGGGTTGGGGTGGCAACGTGCCCTGGGTACTGTCACATCCACTTCAAGAGAATTCAACCTTGGCACTATATTTGACCTTGGCACTATATTTACTTAATGAATTAAAAAGTAAACATCTTAGCTTATTACAGGAAAGAAAATTACATGAAGATATTCAGCACTTTGGAACCACAAAAATTCTAAAACAATAATTATTTATAACAAAGCTTAGTCTTAATTAGATCAAAATGCTATATTCCACATGTTATTTGAGACTCTGCCTTTTTTTGTTTTCAAAAGACCTTGCTTGAAGTGCAGCACATAAACTGTTTTATGAGAGGAATAATGACAAATAGTTCAGGTGACTTCCAATTACACAAACTTCACTCATGGCCACCACCTTCATGGCCTTGTTTAATATAAATAACCCCCCTCAGAGAAATGAATAATATTTATTTTGTCCCCATTTAACAACTGCAGCATTAACTGGCATGAGACCAGTACATTCTAGTAAAAAAAAGTAGACGAGGCTGATTCGTGAAGTGAAAACGCTGGGCTTGCCATGATGAACTATCTGATTTAGGAAATCTATAGATTTCTAAAATAAGTTATATTTTGCATCAAGATATTATATCTCCTCAAAATCCCCAAGAATAAATGTTATGGGACATCAGATGAAGATGTTTTTAACAAGAGCAAAGGATTGTTTCAGGGAGGCACAGGTTAGCGTAATATCAAAGATCAAGGAAAAGATTCAGGGGCTTGTCATGGTTTATTGAAAGGGCTGAACTTGCTAGAAGGCACTCAGGAAGTACATTGGTTTTCCCCTATGATTTCCCTTCAGGTATGGCTGTGGGATCTTTCATTCTTATTCCTGGTGATATCTTGGGCAAATCCCTCCACTATTTGATCATTTTCATGTCTCAGTAAAATTTTCATGTCCTAAGAAATCCCATTCAATTCGAATCAAAACCTCAGCCTCTCACATCTAATTCTGAACTTCTTTCTTTTTTCCATAGCTCAGATCTTACCCAATCCTAGAGAGCTGTAGCAGGGAAGTGTAGGTGGTGGGGTGCTGTGTTTTGCTATTTATGCTGGTCATTTATTGTCCCCTTCACCTTCCACACTGTGCTGTTTGCTTTTCCAAGATGATACTGGGGCTCAGTGGTAAGAAGACAAGGGCAGCATCTTTCTTGCCTGCAGTTGTCTGAAGCCCTTCACCCTCCACTCATACCTCTGTCCTGCAGTTCTAGACAAGGTTGACATACCTTGCTTGACCTTTTAGGAATTCCAGTCAGCTTTTGCTCTTGGGAGATCCCTCCAACCTCTTTCTGCTGGAGACAACTTATCTTTCCAGTCAAGGTTTTTTCAAGGTGACTTTCATGCCTGCTTATCTTGATTGTGCCTATATAGCTCTAGCCTGTCCCCTGTAGAAGGGCACCTCTGACCCCAGCTGCCCTGGCTTCAGCCCTGGAGTCAGGGAAAGCTACAACTAGCCTCTTGCCTTTACTGGTCTGAGTGTGGGTCAGGCCCTGGGCTTGAGTCTTCTCCTACTCCCGGGACATAGGTGCAGTTCTGAGGTCTCATTCTTCCACTCTCGACTCCATTTTCCAACCAACATCAGCTCAGCAGAAGCTGACAGCCCTGGAAGGAAATGTTAGGCTTTCCTTCTGGTAAGAGGAAATGTACACTGAGTACATTTTGAATATATTTTAAGGCCTTTTCACTCTTTTTTTGAGGGTACATTCTAGCTTTTCTTCCTACTACCAACAATGCTCTTCAAACAAGTCTTTTAGGCTGGGCATGGTGGCTTGTAATCCTGGCACTTTGGGAGGCTGATGTGGAAAGACTGCTTGAGCCCATGAGTTCAAGACCAGGCACTACAACATAGTGAGATCTCTTCTCTACAAAAATATTAGATGAGTGGGATGGTGCGCACTTGTAGTCCCAGCTACTTGGGAGTTTGAGGAGGAAGGATCGCCGGAGTCTAGAAGGTTGAGGATGTGGTGAGCTGTGTTCATGCCACTGCACTCCAACCTGGGCATCAAAGTGAGACCCCGACTCAAAAAAAAAGTATCTTTTCTCTGAACCAATGATTTCAATTCCTACCCCTCACTGCCACCAATATAGGCTTGAAGGAGATTATGGGGCCAACATACCACCTTTTAAGATACTCCATATGGATTGTCTAGCATCTCTTTTCACACAGCACAATGCCCTTGCAATCCACCTTAGTACTAGCATGATTCAATAGTGCATTCTTTTTTATTTCTGAGTAGTGTTCCGAGGTGGATCTACTGGTTTGCTTATTATTCATCCATTGAAACAGCATGTGGGTTGTTTCCAGTTTTTGGCTATTACAATAAATCTGGTATGATCATCCACATACATATTTTTGTGTGGACATAAGTTTTATTTTTTTGGTATAATTGCCCATTAGTGTGATTGCTGGGTTGTATGGTTAGTATATGTTTTGTTTTATAAGAAGTTGCCAAACTACTTTCTACAGTGGCTATACCATTTTACATTCTCTCCAACAATGCATGAGAAATCTAGATTCTCCACAGCCTCAACAGCATTTGGCATTGTCATCATTTTAAAATTTTAGTTGTTGCAGTAGATGTACAATGATATTTCACCATCCAAAAACTCTTTTTAGACTTGTGGGTATTCATGATGCTTATTCTCAGCTTTGAACCCTTAGCCTAAACTCTTAGACAATAAGAAAGGTCAAATTTAATGTCTCATTGCATAGTGACACAGAAAACCTTTGACTTGGGCTAAGATTTTCCAGGAAGAAATTAGGATGTTAATTAGAATTTAAATATAGTGTGGCAAAAGCATCAGTTTAAGCCTAAGCTATTTCTTCGGATGTTTTTCATATTTGTTAGGCACTGCTGGTAGAACAGTGGTGTCTGCCAGAAGTCTATTTGCATTTAAGACTTTAGAAGTTTCCTAGGAGATTACTCATCTCAAAGGAAGAGTTTGGCAGACAGGTTTGCCTAGTAACCAAGGCTCCAAGTTATCAGACGGGAGGACAGAACAGAATTTGTGGGCTGCATGGTGTTTGCCAGTTAGATCAATCTGCTAATTTTATGCACAAGTTTGTCTCTCAAGTTATATTCAAATTCACAGGGAACGTGGAAGAGGCTGCAATTAAAGATACTAGAAGAGTCATTCTTACTAAGAAGACATGGAGGTTTAGAGGAGAACTGTTTTGGGTACTCTTGAAAGCAAGCACAGTATAAAAAGGAAGAGAGATTCCACGCTTATGCAAAAATACACAATTGAACTGTGACACCTGGAAGTCTCTGGAAGTGATAGACAAGGTTCCCAACAGGAGGGTCATCTGGAAGGTGTGGAAACCACCAGGCCGCAATCTGAGGCAGCAGCAGTAAAGGAAGTTTGCAAGCATTAGGAGGTGCATCCTTTTCTCATTTTAGGTTTTAAAAGTAGTAAAGCTCTCCCAAAAAGCACACACCAAATAGTGAAAGATGATAACATCTGGATTACACTTTTTTTTTTAGCAACTTTTCTTTTCCATTACAATATATTTTTTCTCATATGCACACTCTGTATCTTGTTTAAGGTCAACCATACTTTAATTCATCAGTTGAGCTGTCTTTGAGGTACTATGGTATTGGGCATTCATCCTCATTTGTGACAACAAATACAATTTTAAAAGGGAAAAGGGACACTGTTTCTCCCTTTTTCTTGCTGCTTTCATGAGGATGGGGGTGTTTGTCACAGGCTAAACGTTCTACTATAGAAGAACATTTCCCTTCATCAGCATTGCCTTTCCGCCCCCTAAATCAGATTAAGATCTAACAGTATCTGCTACTGAGAACTTGGGACCAAATTATTGTGTCCCCACTTGCAGTGTCCTATTGTAGCAATCTTCACTTCTATAGTTATGGGGGAGTAGGTTGAAGGGGTGGTTTCACTCGGTCGACCAGGCTGGGGTGCAGTGGCGTGATTATGGCTCACTGCTACCTTGACTTATTGGGTTTGGGATCCTTCCACCTCAGCTTCCTGAGTACCTGGGACTACAAGTGCACACCATCACACCCAGCTAATTTTTGAATTTTTTTTGTAGAGACATGGTCTCACTATGCTGCCTAGGCTAGTCTCAATCTCCTAGACTCAAATGATTCTTCTACCTCAGACTCCCAAAGTGCTGGGATTACAGGTGTGAGCCACCACGCCCAGCCTCTTCAACAGTTTTTAATGCTTTGTGCACACACCACTCAGAAGGGCTTCTTTAAAATAAATCCAATAGTTGGTTAGTTTCTAGCAGTCTGATGGACCAGATAACATTATTTCTCCACTTCCATCCTGAAAAACAACTAAAAATGTTGGATAAATTATTCTAATGCATCTTTTGCAATAATTTGATGATCTGTTGAGAAAGAAATAAAATCCAGATGCTTAAAAAGGTGAAACTAGAAGCTAAATAGATAAGTAGAATGATGAAGCCAGGATTTACCGTAGGCATATTTGCCAAATCTGCTAAACCCAAGGTTAAATCTTTAACTGTTGAAGGCTCATGGGGGCAAGAGAGAGGCCTAGAAACAACCTAAGGCTTAATGTCTAATAGGAGACCTTCCACCAAAAAACTGGGACCCTAATGATACCTTTAATACAACGGTGAACTAGAAGTAAATAGCCACAACTGCCACAGACACACAGGAGGAATGCCACGTGAATGTGAAGGCAGAACTTGAAGTGATGCACCTACAGGCCAAGGAATACCTAGAGCCACCCAAAGCTGAAAGAGACAAAGAGGGATTTGTCCTTTCAGCATGTTGATTTCAGACTTCTAGCTTCCAGAACTGTGAGACAATACAGTTCTATGTTTTAAGCCACACAGTTTGTTACGACCTAGAAAACTAACAAGATCTAACTGGAGTTCCAGTGAAGAAGAGTAGAAAAGGAGAGAGAAAGAATGAGGGAGAGAGATTATGATGGAAGAAATTAAGCTGAGAATTTCCCAGTAATCAAGTAAGAACAAAACATTTCAACAGAATTTTTTTAAAAGTCTCTTTGTAGACACATCTTTTTTTTGTTTGTTTTTTGAGTTGGAGTCTCACTCTGTCGCCCAGACTGGAGTGCAGTGGCTGCTCCCGGCCACCGCAGCCTCGACCTGCTGGGCTCCGGCGATCCTTCTGCCTCAGCCTTCCAAGTAGCCGGAATTACAGGCATGTGCTACCATGCCCGGCTGATTTTTTGATTTATTGTAGAGATGAGGTCTCACTGCCCAGGCGGGTCTCGAACCCGCGGGCTCAGGCAATCCACTCACCTCAGCCTCCCAAAGGTGCGGGATTGCAGGCTGAGCCACCGAGCCCGGCTTATAGACACATCTTAATGATTGTAGAATACCACAAAATAAAGACTTTAAAAATAACCAGAGAAAGGATGCAATAATTAGATTGATAGCAATAACATCTGAAGTCAGGAGACAATGGGATCTTCAATGTGCTGTGAGAAATTAACTGTCAACGTGCTTTTATATTTAAAAAAATTTTTTAAAAATCTAATCTGAAAATTAGATAGCTTACTTGACATCAGTAACTCCATTTTGTAACAGATCTTCCATCTTAACCTAGAAATAACCCCCTGATTTAACCTTCCCATAATCACACCACACACCCACATTCTTATTCCCCTCGGTGCTTGGAAACTCCTTAGTTACAATTCTGTAGCTGTCTGTACCCTTTCACAACCAAATATTTTGCCAAAAAAATGTAGCTCAAGCCGGGCTCGGTGGCTCAGCCTGTAATCCTGCGCCTTGGGAGGCTAAGGTGAGTGGATTGCCTGGGCCCATGGATTTGAGTCCTCCTTGGGCAACTTGGCGAGACCTCATCTTTACAATAAATCAAAAAAATAGCTGGGCGTGGTAGCGTGCACCTGTAGTTCCAGCTATTTGGAAGGCTGCGGCGGAAGGATTGCCGGAGCCCAGCAGGTCGAGGCTGTGGTGGCCGGGAGCGGCCACTGCACTCCAGTCTGGGTGATGGAGTGAGAATCAAACTCAAAAAAAAAAAAAAAAATGTAGCTCAAACTATACAACATAAGTAAATTCTGCTTTTATATACCCCCTATTCACTCTGTTAGGGGGTTAAGAGGTCTTTTAGGCAATAGCCATTCTTGACCGCCGGCTATTAAAGAACTCATAATTCGACCCTCGGCGTGTTGATGTCTCCTTTCTCACACTTCGGCTATAACATTTTCAAGAAAAATAGCAAAATGCACATTCAGATAAAGAGCAACTGAGATAACATATCTCTAGCAAACTCTTGCTAAGGAAATTTTAAAGCATGTACTTTATACAGAAGGAAGTGAATCAGATGAGTAGCCTTATATATACAAAGAAACAAAGACCAAAATAGTTATAAATATGTATATTATGTATGGACAATGTTTATGTTCTTCCCAAATACATATAGTGAAGCCCAAATCCTCTATGTGACTGTAATTGGAGATAGGACCTTTACTGAGGTAATTAAGGTTAGATGAGCTCATAAGGTTGGGGCTCTGATCCGATAGGATTAGTATCCTTACAAGAAGACACACAGAGCAGACTCTTTTTCTCTGTACCATGTGAGGACAAAGCCAGAAGCTGGTCATCTGTAAGCTGGGAAGACAAGAAATTCTGCATTGATTTCCATAGCGATCGCACCCCATTTTGTAGTCTCACCAATAGTGCACAAGGGTTTCAATTTCTCCACATCCTTGTCTACTTTTCTTTCCTTTTCTTTTTTTGACAGTAGGTCATAACGAGTGTAAGGTGATATATCATTGTGCATATATATCATTGTGAGTTGCATTTTTCAGATGATTAGTAATTTTGACTATCTTATGTCTGCTGGCCATTTGCATATCATAGAAAAATATCTACTTAAATCCTTTGGCTATTTAAAAATTGGGATATTTTATTTTTTGTTGTTGAGTTGTGGGAATATTTTATATATTTTGGATATTGATCCCTTAGCAGATATATAATTTGTAAATATGTTATCCCATTCCATGGGCTGCTTTTTCATTCTGCTTATTGTGATTCTAGCCTGAAGAGTCTTTAAGTTTGATGTGGTCCAAGTGGCCTTTTTGTTTTTACTTTTATTGGCTATGTTCTTGGTGTCACATCCAAGACACCACTGCCATGACACTTTTTCTTTATGTTTTAGTCTAAAAATGTTATAGTCTTGGGTTTTTTGTTTTGTTTTGTTTTTTGAGTTGGAGTCTCACTCAGTCGCCCATACTGGAGTGCAGTGGCCGCTCCCGGCCACCGCAGCCTCACCTGCTGGGCTCCGGCGATCCTCTCGCCTCAGCCTTCCGAGTTGCCGGAATTACAGGCGCGCGCTACCACACCCGGCTGATTTTTTATTTATTGTAGAGATGAGGTCTTGCTGCCCAGGCGGGTCTCGAACCCGCGGGCTCAGGCAATCCACTCACCTCAGCCTCCCAAAGGCGCAGGATTACAGGTTGAGCCACCGAGCCCGGCTAGTCTTGGGTTTTATGATTAGGTCTTTCATCTATTTTGATTTAGTTGTTATATGTGGTATAAGATAAGGATTCAACTTCATTTTTTGGTATATAGATATCCTGTTTCCCCAGTACCATTTATTGAAGAGACTATCCTTTTTCCATTAAATCTTGGCATCTTGGTCTAAGATCATTTAATTACATGCCTGAGAGTTTAATTCTGGCCTCTCTATTCTATTTTCACGGTCTATCTGTCTATTTTATTCCACTACCATACTGGTTTTTTCTTTTCTCCCTTTTATGGACAGTGTCTTGCTCTGTCACTCAGGCTGGAGTGAGATTGTGGCTCACTGCAATGTGCAATGTGATTGTACCAGTGTTGGCAATCATAGCTCACTGTAGCCTCAAACTCCTGGGCTTAAATTATCCTCCTGTTTGACTACAGATATATGCCACCATAACCTTATTTATTTTATTTTATTTTTATTTTTTGTAGCTATGAGTTCTTGCTATGTTGCCCAGGCTGGTCTCAAACTCCTGGACTCAAGTGATCTTCCTGCCTCTTGAAATTCTGGGATTACAGGTATGAGCCACCATACCTGGCCCTGCCATACTGTTTTGATTACTGCAGGTTTATAAAATGTTTAAAAATCAGAAAGTATGAGTCCCCTAACTTTGTTCTTTTTCAAAATTGTTTTGGTTATTCAAAGTCCCTTGAGATTTCATATACATTTTAGTATAAACTTTTCTAATCCTGCAAATGCCAATGGAATTTTGTTAGGGATTGTGTCGAATCTGTACATAGCTTTTGGTAGTATGGATATCTTAACAATATTAAGTCTTTCAATCCATAAACATAGCATTTCTTTCCATTTATTTGAGGTTTCCTTAATTTATTTCAACAATGTTTTGTAGTTTTTATGTCGGGAGGTTTTTGATTACCACATCAATATTCTTACCCGTTATTAGTTTGCTTTGATTTCTCTTCTTCTTAAGTATTGGTAAGCTGTGTGTTTTTGGTTTATCTATTTCTTCTGGTTATCCAGTATGCTGGCATAAAATGCTGGCTCCCTAGTATTTTCTTATAATCCTTTTTATTTCTGTAGCATTAGTTGTAATGTCCCTTCTTTTGTTTCTGATTTTCCTCACTTGAGCTTTCATTTTTTTCTTAGTCTAGTTAAGGGTTTGCCAATTTTGTTTCTTTTCAAAAAACCAACTCTTAATTTTTCTGATTTTTTTTTTTTTTTTGAGTTGGAGTTTCACTCTGTCGCCCAGATTGGAGTGCAGTGGCGCTCCTGGCCACCGCAGCCTCGACCGGCTGGGCTCCGGCAATCCTTCCACCTCAGCCTTCCAAGTAGCCGGAATTACAGGCACGTGCTACCACGCCCGGCTGATTTTTTGATTTATTTTAGAGATGGGGTCTCACTGCCTAGGCTGAGCCACCAAGCCCGGCTATTTTTCTGATTTTTAATATTATATTTTTGTTCTCTATTTTGTTTATCTTTACTCTGACCTTTATTGTTTTCTTTCTTCTGCTAAATTTGGGTTTAGTTTGTTCTTCTTTGTATGTGGCAAAACACTTTTACTTGCTGCTTTGACTGTAGGAATTTGATTGTAATTTGTATTAGGGTTGTCCTTTTTGGATTTATTCTAGTTGAAGTCTTTTGAAACTCTTGAGTCTGTATGTCCATTTATTTTCTCAGATTTAGAAAATTTTTTGGCCATTATTTATTCAATTCGGTTTTCTGTCTTTTTCTTTGTCTTCTATTTCAGGGATTTCATAATGTGTATATTGATCTGCTTAACAGTGTTCTTTAAGTCTCTTAGACTTTCTTTGTGTCTTCAAATTTTTTTTCTCTTTTGCTCTTATGATTCAATAATTTTAAATGATCTATCTTCAAGTTCACTGTTCACTGATTCTTTCTTCTGCCAGACTGAGTATACTATTAAATCTTTCTAATGAATTATTTAGTTCAGTTATTGAATTTTTCAGCTCTAGAATTTGTTTGGTTCTTTTTAAACATAGTTTATTTCTATTCTATTACTTTTTAATAATTTAATTTTGTTCATGCATACTTTTCCTAATTATATTTAGTTGTCTATATTCTTTTAAAAAAAATTGCTACCAAATCATCCTGTCCTCTGTGGTGGACCTCATGGTTTCTAAAACAGATTACTTTAATTCCCACAGCATTGTTTCTCAAGATGGACCAAAAATCATAGTATATTCAATAACTGAAAAGCTCTCTACCTCCACGTCTATAAGCCTATGCAGTTAAATGGGTAATCTTTGCAAGTGCACATCAGTTTTGTTCTCAGCAAGTTACAGAGCTCTCAATTTTAGTTCTCAATTTTGGGCTCTTAACTATACTTAAAAAAAAAAATAACCTCTTCTCCCAGTCTTTGTGTACTGGCTTTGTACAGGGAAAGATATTCTTTAATCACTTCAGCTGGACCTCTCAAACCTTTTCTAATCACTTCTCCCTGGAATCTGCCTGCAGAACTGGAGTCTGCAGTTCTGCAGACAGGTTCTTTTCATCTTTGTTTCAGTGCCTTCTGAACTCTGATGTCAATCCTGTCAGCACTCTGAATTGGATGAGAGAGAAATTAGTTTTTAGTCAGCCCCCAGACAAGTCAGAACATTGGACCCATGGTCCACTCTTTAGTTTCTGTCTCAAGGGAGAAGGTATAGGAAATTCCTTCCAGTCACTCTGTCTTCTTCATAGGGGAAACAGCAAAAATGGGTGTGTGTCAAATGCCACAGATTTCCCAAACATTTCACTACTGGAATTTTGTCTTTGTTTGACAATGGCCCCAAACATTTCACTACTGGAATTCTGTCTTTGTGTGACAATGGCCTTGATGCTGTAGCTCCTCAAGTGGTCTCTAGCATTCTGATAGAAGTATTCTGGTGCCTATATTATTGTTAACTTAGTATCTTTGTGGGGGAGGGATAACCTGTAGCTTTCTAGTACATAAATTGCTGACCTTCTCTCATTTTAAAGTGCATTAAAAAATTCCAAATCTAAAGCTTTGCAAAATTCTTTTTAGGCTTTGTAAATTTCACCACCCTTACCCTGGGTGCACTAACTCTGTTCATGTCAGTATACCTATTTAATCACTTTAAATCCAATACTTCCTAGTGAAGGTAATTTGCAACCAAATCATCCTATTTTTTCTGGTGGATCCCATGGTTTCCAAAACAGATTACTTTAATTTCCACGGCATTGTTTCGCAAGATGGACCAAAAGCACAATCTATTCCATAACTAAATAGCTCTCTACCTCCACATCTATAAGCCTATGTAGTTAAATCTGTAATCCTTGCAAACACACATCAGTTTTGTTCTCAGTAAATTACAGAGTTCTCAGTTTTAGGCTCTCAATTTCATTTTGTTTAATAAAAAAATATTAATTTAGTTACAGCTCTTCTACTGTACTCTACTTTTGTTCAGTTAGTAGAGAAAAAATATAAGAATAATTTAAGACTTTTTTGTAGCATACATTAAGATCTATGGATGAGTGTGGATGATTTCACCTTGACTTGTAAATTCCTTAAAGCTTTATAATAAGAATCGAATAAATACAAAAGAACTTAAAAAAATCCTTTTCTATGTGAAGTCTTGAGACATTACCTCTCCATTTCATTCTAAGTAGTTTGACAAATTTTAGATTAACTAGGCACACACCTTCTTATTGTAGCAAAAATGGAAGCTTAGCATCTTCTTTCTTTGCTGCAGGCGTGGATTACTGTCAGAGTCTACTGGGAGTTGTGTAAATGAGCAATCGAACCTGTTGTCTAATTGCTAACAGAAGGAATGGTTAAGTATCAATTATTGAAAAAATAAAATTATCCCTTTAGGCAGACTTTCCTCAGGACCCAGATGGATAATGCTAAACAACTCTATTTAACAGTTTAACTCATTTAGTTATCTAGGTGGTTATTTTGTTTTAAATGATCTTTGGAGACCCATCAGGATGATGTGTTGCTTAAAAATTAAGCATTCTATAAAATAACATGATTGTTTTATGATAGTCAGTAACATCTGGTGATTTCTGCCATCAAAATCTCTAGGATGAGGTGAGGTGCTCTACTCCATGTTTTGTGAAAGCAAAATTTGGGGGTTTGAATTGATGCTAAGTTAAACTTTTTAATTTTCATATTAAAACATCAATATTGTAATCTATAGATCTGAAAAATAAGGCATATAGTGATCCTTTTAGTGAATAACCAGAATACCTGTACTTCTAGAGGAACTTTAATATTTTGCTAAACCTTCACTATATTTTGGCTGACACAATTGATATCCAAGAGTAACAGCCAAATGAAAATGCTAAATTATTCCCCTAGACAACTGACTATTACTTTAGTAACATGCCAGATCATTAGAAAGCTACTTTACCAATTTAGTTTATGACATCAATATATTTACAGTACCAGGACTATTATGCCTGTAGCCTTTATTGTGTGTCAATATAAGAAATGACTACATACAAAATATTTCTCCATTTTCTAGAAACTTGTCCTCAATGATAACATATATTATGTTGTTTAATTTCTTCTTCTTCTTTTTAAAATTAAAACTTACTCAATACAAATTTTTTAGAGTTCAGTGCCAAGAACTGAATAGTCTTCTGTCCTTGGTGTGATGACTAGAATGCTTTCTTTCATGAGGCAATAATTGAGTAGCAACCTATTGTATTTTATGTTTGACTTAGACTTCCTGAAACCCAAAGCTAGTTTTACATTCAGTGCATGTCATGTTTTAAACTTGCCTTGTTTTGTCTTTTTTTGTCCTTTCCTTTCCATCTTTTCTTTATTTTTTTACTTTTCTCTTTTTTTCCCTTGGTAGTGGGAAATATTTTCTTTTTCTACCACAATCTTGGCTACTTTTAAAATATATGTATATTTTTACTGTGAGCTCTCTCTTATTCTATTTGGAAGTGCCATAATAAACCAGGTAAATTGTATAGCAAGATTTATTGCTGTTTTAGAAGCCTCAGAGGCTATTTACAGAAGATTTTTATTGATTGTCTGTATATGTCATCCAGTTTTTAAACCTGAAATATCATCATCCAAATGACAAATATTAATTGAGCATTGTCTATGTGAAAGGCACACCCTCCAGCTCAGTAAGCAAGTCTTGGTGATTTTTTAATCCAGTGTTTTTCACATCTTCTATTCTCACATATATTTTAATAATTCAAATTTTACCTGTCAAATTTCCTTTTTAGGTGAAAGAGTTTCATATATTCAAATCCATATCTCCATCCTTCCCTATGCTATGCCAACGTAATTTTCACGTTTAGGAAAGATACCTCTCCCTCCCATATGAGTCAACTCAAATTTTACACATCCTTTAATGCCTGATTTAATTCCATCACTTTCTAAGTCCTATTCAGGTCCCACTAGCCAGAAGTAATGCACTTCTTATGTCATTTATTTAACAATTAAATAATTCAATACCGTGGGATATTTCTTGCTTTTTTCCCCTAAACTTTTACCCAAATTGTAGACTTTTATTTAATCTTCAAAGACTTTTGCCTAAATTTATGATTTTTCCATAAATAGCATTTTAAATGTTAACAATCTGCTGTCACTCCATTGAGAATGAGTATTGTTTTTCTAATTAAATATTTTATTTGGCCATTTTGGAAAGTTTGACTATCACATTTATCATAACAGTTTGAAAATCTTTGCTTCTTTTATATAGTAAAACTATTATCTTTTTTAAACAGGAGGTTTAAAGTATTTTGACTTAAAAATCTATTAACACTAACCCATATTTTAAAAATGAAAGTGATCTATCTATGAGGACATGGCCTGCATTTAACCCAAGTGTAATCTAGCATTTTCCCCTTCCTCTGTAGGAGGTAGCTAATGCTGATGGAGTGCTAGGTACTGTGGGGATCTCTTTATTTCACTGATTCCCCATTGTAACCTGTATGGGGGTGGCTAGGAGACCCTTAGACAATTCTAGCTATTGGACTATAGGGCTCTCTTAATCATTTGCTTTGTGATATTCCTTGGCCATTAGAAGAAAATTATACCAGAAAGTTTGCTTTTCTACTTTTCTTAATGTACACTTAACAGAGTTTATCAAGAGGAGGAAGTGAAACAGTGAGATATTTTGTGATTTTTATATTTTTCATGAGAATTTCAGTTTGCTTGTCACTTGGTAATATTTTTATTAGAAACTAGAAAAAGCCTTCCTTTAAGTGCCCCAAATAAGAAAAGTAAGGTTTTGGGTTGGATCTCATTACTGCCAGTCATCTCAGGCTATAAGAAGGCAGGCAGACCTACATGAGAAGTAGCAACCAAGTCCTGTCCACACAGACTGTAAACAGACACCATTTTAGTTTGCCTTCCTAGACTAAGGAGGCAGTGTATTTCTGACTCAATATATAAAACATTTTTAGGGAGGAAATTTTAGCAATCAAGAGCTAAACATTCAATGCAAGTTTTTGCTTATTAATGCTACCTTGAATAGGAAAGAAAAATAACTATTGAAAAAATGCTTAATAGTATGTATCTTAAATTTCTTAACTTTTCACCCATTACCTTATAAAAAGTAGTAATCATTAATTTAGGACTTGACAAGAAGAATAAAATCTTTCAGGGTCTTGATCAAAAATTCTTCTAAAACAAATGTTTTAAAAAATATTTTAAGCTGGGCTCGGTGGCTCAGCCTGTAATCCCGTGCTTTGGGAGGCTGAAGTGAGTGGATTGCCTGAGCCCGCGGGTTCGAGCTTTGGGAGACTGAAGTGAGTGGATTGCCTGAGCCCGCGGGTTCTTGCCTGGGCAACTTGGCAAGACCTCATCTCTACAATAAATAAATAAATAAATAAATTAGCTGGGCATGGTAGCGCGTGCCTGTAGTTTCAGCTACTTGGAAGGCTGAGGTGGAAGGATCGCTGGAGCCCAGCAGGTCGAGGCTGTGGTGGCTGGGAGCGGCCACTGCACTCCAGTCTGAGTGACAGAGTGAGACTCCAACACACACAAAAAAAATTTTGTTTTTTGAGTCATGGTCTAACTCTGTCATCCAGGCTGGGGTGCAGTGGCACCATCATGACTCACCACGGTCTTGACCTTCTGGGCTCAGGTGATCCTTCTGCCTCAACCTTTCAAGTAGCTGAGACTATAGACACATGGCATCACACCTAGATACTTAAAAAAATTTTTTTTATAGAGAGGAAATCTCACTCTGTTGCCCAGGCTGGTCTTGAACTCCTGGGCTCAAACCATCTTCTCACCTAGGCCTCGCAGTGCTGGGATTACAGATGTGAGCCACCGTGCCCAGCCAGAGATTCATAAATATCCCTTTCTCACACATGAGAGACCTGATGTTCAGGGAGGTTACTTGCCCAATGTCCAGGGTTAGGAAATGGCAGGTGTGTCCGTTTCCTTCAACTAAGGCTTAGCTGCCACAACTATTCCTTTAAATGCTACAAAGCATGATGTTCACATAAACTTTAGAATTGTTACATATTATTGTATATACTTATTATATATACTTCACCATGAGTTTCACATATGGTTTAGCAGGCTGTATTAAGTAGCATAGAAAGAGTAAAAAAGTGAAATGTGTGTTCCTTGGAATCATAGCTAGTGCCTATGTATTTTTCACTTTTGATGACTATTGTTTCAGAGAGACAGAGAATTGGGTACACATGTAAGTACATCTCTATTAACGATCATCATGGTATTGAAAGTGGGGAGATTAATAG
This sequence comes from Carlito syrichta, assembly GCF_000164805.1. Taxonomy (NCBI): domain Eukaryota; kingdom Metazoa; phylum Chordata; class Mammalia; order Primates; family Tarsiidae; genus Carlito; species Carlito syrichta. The sequence goes on from NW_007246622.1 coordinate 143,300, forward strand.
AGAATAAAGCTCTTTTTTTCCCCTATGAAAAAAGCATTTGCATTACCTCTGTGTTCCCAACATGGTCAAATGCTCTTGAAAAGGAGTATCTTAGAACAAGAAAACACAGTAATGATCCCTGAAACTGCCATCAAGGTGAACTGTTTTCTATACTATTAAGGAAAAGCAAGAACTTATTCAGAAATCATCCCATGTATTGGAAGAGCTTGAAGAATTGAACCTTTACGTTAGCAAGAATTAATCTCAATGGAAACCAGAGACTGGTTGGACTATAAAGAATTCTTGGCATCAGAAAAATGTTTAAGTAGCTTGAACATTTGACTGTTTCAATGTCAGCATATGTGTGGGTTTCTTTTCCTTAGGGAATGAGTGAAAGGAAAATTACATTACGGATGGAAAAAAGTGTAAAAACAAGAAAAAAGACACATTTTCAATATTTGCTTGGCTAAAATCTGAAAACACACACATTATGGAATCTAACTTGGCTAAATGTCAGCAATGCACAATAACTAGGACTTAGGAGTAAAAACTAGTCCAGGTAAAAAACGCAATTTACCAACAATATGAGGAAAAAATAAATTGAAAGGAGATTTTATAATTCAGGAAAGGTTAAATGTATAGTTGTAAGTCATAAATTATAACAGGAAAACAGCTATTACACAAAAGAAATGAGCACGAGCAAAATTTGAGTGCATGAGAAAATAAACTGGATATACTGTCTATTTTGAAATATGTTGTGAGCCAGAATTCTGCTGTAATATTTTAATGACTACTCCAGATTGCAAAATATTCTAACCAAATTATTTTATAGCATATCGAGGTATATCTCTGGTTAACTTTATGTTAGACTTCTATGAGGATGTCATATATTTTCTGGCACCTTTTATCAAATTTTCTAGACTATGGAAATAATCTTATTACTCGATTTCTTCCTATTTACCATCTATCTATTTACCATCTATCTATCTATCTATCTATCTATCTATCTATCTATCTATCTATCTATCTATCTATCGCTTTATCATCTATCTATGTATCATCTATCTTTATCATATATCTATTATCTAACTTCATCTGTCATCAGTTTATATACATCCATACACCCACACAAATTTTGCTTATTCTCTCAAACTTTTGTTATTTGATTCTTTAGTCTTCAGACATCTGGCTTGCATTATTTTGTTACATTCACTAGCCCTCATATTCCTTGCCCTATTATTTCTTTCAGTTTCAAATAGTTATTCCATTGGGAGTAATAGAGGTGCTTTTCTTGGTAAAATTTTGAGTACTTTGCTGTTCACGAAAGAACTATTCCATGAAAATGATCACCATCAGTTTTTATTATGGCTATTAAGTTGAAATGTCTAACAGATATTTATTCTCTGCACTATCCTTGGGCACTAGAGATTCTGCTGGCAGGTCACTGCCCCCAGTTCTATGAAAGACAGTCAAGAAAGGCAGTCCTAAAGTAGCAAAGTCTGAGCTGAGACCCACAGGTTAAGTGTTCGTTGGGGGTGGAGGAGAAGATGAGAACATTTCAGGTAGAGGAAAGAGCAGGTGCAAAATCTCTGCTCCAGCAAAGTGTGTGGCATGTTCCAGGAACTAAGAACCACCGCTTCTTAAAGATCTAGCTCTATCCCTAAAGTCTTTATGAAAGAGACTAATTTCCGTAAGTCAGATACAAAACTCTGTCTCATTATTTCATAGCCACTCTAAGGCATGATTAAAAATTTCTTCCCCTATAACTCCACTAAAGATTTCTCTTCTTTCCCTCTGGGGCCGCTGGCCTTGCAATATTTCTGAGAATTTTGAGTTAGATGGAAGGAGCAGAAGGAAGAGGCTCACAGATTCTTCTTCTGGAACTGCGTTATAAACCCAATCTCACCCGATGTAGCTGCATTTAGCGCTAAGCATCTAGATCGTCTAGACTAAACGTACCAGGAGTTTAGAGTTAGCACGTGAAAGCAATACTCGACATAAAGCAGAGTTTTTGCATGACTGAATTTTGAGTACCAATCTATCTGTGAAATAGAATGTCAAATTTGCTGGGGTGAGAGGAGAGTGGGCTCTGCTTTTACTACATATATTTCTTGTTTACTTTCCAAGAAGAAAACTGACTTTGAGTTGCCAATTTCAATCACACGTGTGGGCTGCAGAATGAATTGAAATCCTGCCTCACCTTGTTCACAGTAGCTCCCAGTGGTTCCCAGAGGGCAGTGGCAGGCATAGCCTTGAGGTGAGGGGATACAGGTGGCTCCTCGGTTGCAGCGGTGCGGAGGGTCATGCTCAGGGTCGCAGGGGGAAACCGTCTCGGCACACAGTGCTCCTCTCCACCCAGTGGGATAGTGACAGCTGCGGGTGAGAGAGACAGTAGTGGCGTTGTGTGCTGGCGCACAGACCCTGTAACACGTTCGTGTTTACCGAGATTCCAAGATATCAAAGAGAATTGTGATTCGAACTACCAAGATCCACGTTGACAGTGGAAAGAGTATTAGCTCGTTGTAAGATTGCTGGACTCCATACCAAGGACTGAAAACGGTTCAGAGTGTGGAAATGGAAAGAGAATTTTGTGAGAATCATTTCTTTGGACAACCCCCCCTGGAAGTCCCTCTGCCCAGTCGTATACCCCCTCAAGGGTGTCCCCAGCCTCAAGCCTAGAGACAGGAGATTTCAGCAGGCTACTTGGAGAGCTCTGCCTGTGCTCTCTGGTTTTCGTGAATGCACAGGCCCAGTTCCTGGGATGGCAGGACTTACAAACCCCCCAGGGGTGAGTCAAATGAGAGTGTGTCCCAGGTAGCACTCATAGTCAGGAGCACCAGCTTGAGGACACGGAGAAATGGACCTTGACCAAGAGGTGTCCTGACAATACTACAGAATTAACCTTGTCAAATCTACTTTGAGCAGTCTTCATACATTTTTGATGAGCAATCAAACATCAGAAACATGTAGCAGACTTTTCTTACTAGAAGGAAATCTACTTTATTGTATAGCAAAATATGGAGTCCTTGTTAATTTTTAGAATATAAGAATTCACTTTCTTTTGAAATAATAGTATCCTTGTGACATGATTCCAATGTTTTTAACAGCTTTATTGAGATATAACTGATACACAAAGAAGCTGTATATATTTATGGTATACAATTTGATAGTTTGGACATATGTATACACTCATGAATAAACATATTCATCACCTGATTTAAAAATAAAATAAAATAAAATAAAGAGGTGTCCTGTGGGCTAGGGAGGCTTTGGCAGTGAGAGTTTGCAGCTGGAACAGAGGCTGAGGGGTCTTGGGTGTAGCCAGCTGGGAGAGAGATCGGCTCTGCGTTTAGACAATGATATTGGGAGGGATCCAGCAGGGAAGTTTGTGATGGGCCTATCAAAGGTAGAGCTGCCAGTGATCTATCACAGAAACAAAGAACTGAGTACTACATATTCTCACTTAAAAGCAGACCCTGAACGTTTGCCATAATACTGAAAGAAAGGGATTGGCAGTAGCGGGATCCTGCCAGTGGAGGGAGGGAAGACACACATCAATAAAGGTACCCGATCGCAAACCAGGTGAACTGGGGAACAAAGGCAGGCCCAAACTTTACCTGTATGATGATCACTTGTATAACTAATCCTGAATTGTACCCCACATCCTTAAAATAAAAATAAAATTAAGGGAAAAAAAGAGGTAGAGATGCAGGGCGTCTTGTTCAATTGAAATGCCAGAAAAGCAATGGATAATTTTTCTTAGTATAAATAGGTCCCATACTATATTTGAATTCCAGAGAAACAATATCTGACATATACTAAAAATTATTTGTTTTTTGTCTGAAATTTAAATTTATCTGGACATCCTGTATTTTCTTTTTTCTTCCTTTTTCTAAATCTGGCAACACTGCACTAACGGGGTATTAGAGAAAAGGGTTGCTTTAATTTCCTGCTAGGCCCAGAGAGCAATAAACCATCTGAAAATAGTGCTCATCAAAAAGCATGTTCTAGGATGGGTGGGAGGTATAGAGTTGGAATCGGTTAGACTGGGGAAAGACAGTAGCTGATCACACCTCCTTCCAGAACTTTCACTTATGTCATTGACCCTGGCTATGTTTGGTACAACTTATATGCTTGTTGCATCTAAGTTAACAGTTGTGAAAAAAGAAAAGTTGGAAAAATTGTAGAATGTTCTCCAAAATGGAGACAAACAAAATACAGAATAAATGTACTATGAAATTACATGATTTTGCTTACTGTTTAAGGATCACAAAGAGTGTAAAATGTGTAAAGGCCTTCTATATAAAAAAATGGAACGAGTTACTAGTTTCACAAAAGAAATACAACGAGTTAAATTCTTATTAAAGAATGTTCAAATAAATATAAAACTCTCTAATGTCATTATTTTTTAAAATGATAATTGCACCATCTAGTGGTTCATTTGATCTACTTGAAAAGATAGCTTAAAAACAAGATTAGTCTCACTGCCTTATAGACAGAACTCATAATGGTAAAATATTTGTTTTATTTAATTAATTTTAAAAATAATTTTTATGCACATACTTAAGGTCTATAACATAATACTATGGGAATAAAACATTTATTTGGATATTTGAAATACTCAAATATAAAAATATCCAAATTTTAAAATATCACATCAAGCTTAATACAGATGCTTTAAACTTATTGAAAAAATAACTTAAATAAACTAGACCCTAATATAGTTTCTCTCAAAATTTTAAGTCTGAAACAATTAGCTACATGTTTAAAAATGTAAAAATTACTTCCAAATATGATTTATACTTTCTTATATTCAAAAGAGATTTTCATCAGAATGATTTACTGTGAGGTCGGATTTTTCTTTTGTTCCCCAGCTGCTTTAATACCCCGTGAAATGTAGACAATAAAGATTGTAGGCTGGGCGAGGTGTCTCATGCCTGTAATCCCAGCACTTTTGGGAGGCTGAGGTGGGAAGATCACCTGAGGCCAGGAGTTCAAAACCAGACTGGCAACATAATGAGACTCCATCTCTATAAGGAAAAAAAAATTACAAAAAGATTCTAGTTTTCATTTTTCACTTTGGGTGATATTTTTCTAACCCTTGAAGTTAATTCATGAATATTTCTTCCTTTAACCACATGCATACCACCCTGCCCTGAGGAAAAGCAGACTCTGGGGACGTGTGTGTGTCCATATAGTGGGAAATGAAAAAACAAGGAGAGGTGAGGATACCTTCACTTAAAGAATACTTATACCAGCAAGACAGCAGGGAGACTGCTCAAAGAATGGGAGAAAATATTTGCCAACTGTCTATCTGATAAAGGTCTAACATCCAGGATCTACAAGGAACTCGAAGATGCTGAAAAGAAAAAAAGAAACAGCCTTATTAAAAAGTAGGGAAAATATATGAACAGAGACTTCTCAAAAGAAGACAAACGAGCATGCAATAGATACATGAAAAAATTCTCAGTCTCACTAATCATCAAAGAAATGCAAATTAAAGCCACACTGAGATACCACCTAACTCCAGTCAGGATGGCCACCATCAATAACTCAAAAAACAACAGCTGCTGGAGAGGATTTGGGGAAAAAGAGAACACATCTATACTGTTGGTGGAAGTGTAAACTAGTACAATCTTTTGTGGAAAACGGTGTGGCAATTCCTAAAAGATCTAAAAATTGACCTTCCATATGACCCAGCAATCTCCCTTCTGGGAATATACCCGGAGAATCTCAAATCATTCTATAAAAAAGATACCTGCACACGCATGTTTATTGCAGCATTATTCACAATAGCAAAAACATGGAACCAACCATGCAGCATCAAAAGTGTACTGGATAAAAAAAAAATATGGAACCTATACATGATAGAATATTACATAGTCATAAAGAAGGACCAAATTATGGATTTTGCAGCAACTTGGATGGATTTAGGGTCTATAATACTGAGTGATCTATCACAGAATCAAAGAACTGAGTACCACATATTCTCACTCATAAGAGGACACTGAACATTTATTATAATACTATTAGAAAGGGATTGGCAGTTGTGGGGAGGAGGGACACATAACATCAATAAGGGTACCTGTTCTCAAACCAGGTGAAGTGGGGAGCAAAGGGAGGCCCAAACTTTACCTGTACAACATCCAGTTGTATACCTAATCCTGAATTGTATTCCACATCTTTCAAATCAAATAAAAGAAAAAAATTTTAAAAGAATATTTATTGTTATTGTTTTTTCCATGCTAGGTGTCTGTCAGTGCTTAGTGCTGAGATTCTACAACATAGGAGGCTCCATTCTCGATCTCACAGGCTTGCTGGTTTTTGAAAGAATCTGATTAAGAGCAGATAATTTTAATACAATGGGACAAGTGCTCAAATAGGTACTATGGGAGCCTGCAGAAAGGACACCTATGCAATTTCAGTGAATTTAGGGAAGGCCTCTGAAGTGAGATTTGCCTCTAGGAGTGCAGGGACTGAGGGGTGAGGACAGGTGAAGTTTAGACTGAGAAGGAAAGTAGTGCCCAAGGACTGAACAACAGGCCGAGGTAATTAACTTTTAAATGAAAAGTGTACAGAAAATGACAGAATGATGAGACAAACAGTATTCATCCGTTATGTACAGATGACTGCATGGTGTAGCAATAGGCTCTCTAACGATGTCATTTTGCTCTTAGTGGAATTTAATATTTTTGCAACTGGAAAAAGGGCTGGCAGCCTTTTTCTGTGAAGATCTGGGCAGTGTGTAGTTTTTCTTTGTGGGCCATACAGACTTTGTTACAATTATGCAACTCTGCCATTGTTGAAAGCACCTATAGAAAACACAAAGACACAGGTGTGGCTGTATCCCAACACGTTTTGTTTACACAATCAGATGGTGGACCAGGTTTGGTTGTAAGCATTGTTTTCTGACCCCTGCTCTGTGGCCTATTAGTTCCATGGGAGCAGAGACTGGGTTTGTTTTGCTCTCTATTGCAGTCCCAAGACTAAAGCCAGTTCTTGGCATATTGTAATTTTTCATGGACTATTCAGCGAATACATAAATAAGTGAATGGATGAGTTATGGCTGGTATAAAGATGAATGCAGAATCTTGACTAGTGAAATGACTAGGAAGTCTGAAGTAGCTGTGAGAGGTGTTTTCATGACTTTGGTAAGGGTGTTGGTATGAAAAGGAAAAATGAGAGTGATGACATTTATTGAGGTTTACCATGTGCCAGACACTCTTTTAAATACTTTATTTATTAATTTTTAAAAGTTTTTTTATTTTAAAGATGTGGAGTACAATTCAGGGTTAGGTATACAAATGTTCATTATGCAGGTATCCTTGTTGATGAGATGGATCCCCCTCCCCGGCCTTTTCTCACTACTGCCAATCTTGCCCCCATCAGCAGTCTCCCACTACTATCAATCCCTTTCTTATAGTATTATGATAATTGTTCAAGGTTCACTTATGAGTGAGAATGTGTTACTCAGAATTTTTGTTTCTGTGATAGATCATTCAGTATTATAGACTCTAAGTCCATCCAAGTTGCTGCGAAGTTCATAATTTTGTCCTTCTTTATGGCTACATAACATTCCATTGTGTATATGTACCACATTTTTTAATCCATGGGCAGCATGGTTGGTTGCATGTTTTTGTATTGTGAATAATGGTGCATTAAACATGCATGTGCAGGTATCTTTTTCATAAAGTGATTTGGGTTCCTCTGGGTATATTCTCAGTAGGGGGATTGTGGGGTCGTATGGAAGGTCAATTTTTAGATCTTTTAGGAATTACCACACTGTTTTCCACAGAGGATGTACTAGTTTACACTGCCACCAACAGTGTAGAAGTATTCCCTTTTCCCCACATCCTCTCTAGCATCTGTTGTTTTTGAGTTATTGATGATGGCCATCTTGACTGGAGTTAGGTGGTATTTCAGTGTGGTTTTAATTTGCATTTCTTTGATAATTAGTGAGGTTGAGTATTTTTTCATGTATCTATTGCCTGTTCATGCTTCTTTTGAGAAGTCTCTATTCATATTTTTGCCCACTTTGTAATGCAGCTGTTTTTTTCTTTTCGGCACCTTTGAGTTCCTTGTAGATCCTAAATGTTATGCCTTTGTCAGATAGACAGTTGGCAAATATTTTTTCCCAGTCTGTGGACTTTATCCTGACTCTCTTGATGGTTTCTTTGGCTTTGCAGAAGTTTGTCAGTTGAATTAAGTCCCACTTGTTTGCCTTATCTCTTATGGCATGGGTTCTTGAAGTTTTGATTGGGAATTGGTTGCCTATTCCAATTTCCATAGGGGAGTCTCCTGCATTTTCTAAGGTTCTTATAGTTTGAGGCTTTACATTTAGGTCTTTGATCCATTTAGGGTTGATTTTTGTGTATGGTGATAGGTAGGGGTACTGTTTTAATCTTCTACATGTGGTCAGTCAATTTTCTCAGTACCATTTACTGAATAGGTTCTCTTCTCCCCAGTGGTAGATGGTGGAGGCTTTGTTGAAGATTAGTTGGTTGAGAAATGGAGGTTTCGCTTCTGGAATTTCTATTCTGTTTCTTTGATCTATATGCCTATTCTTGTACCAATACCAGGCTGCTTTGAATATTGTAACTTTATAATAAAGTTTAAAGTCTGGTACTGTGATACCTCCTGCTTTGTTTTTTTGCTGAGGATTGTTTTGGCTATCTGTGGTAGTTTATGTTTCCAAATGAATTTATGTATTGTAGTTTCCAGTTCTGAGAAGATTGCTGCTGGTAATTTAGTGAGTATTGTGTTAAATCTGTAGATTGCCTTGGGTAAGATGGACATCTTAAGAATGTTGATTCTTCCCCTCAATGAGCATGGATTATTTTTCCACTTATTTGTGTCATCTTTGATTTCTTTGAGCAGTGCTTTGTAGTTTTCATTATAAAGGTCTTTCACTTCTCTGTTTAGGAAGATACCAAGGTATTTAATTTTTTGAAAGTGGTTATTGTGATTGGGATTGTGCTTTTTATTTGGGTTTCTGTTTGTTTATTGTTGGTATATAGGAATGTAACTGACCTTTGCACATTTATTTTATACCCTGAGTCTTTGCCAAAGTTCATTATCAGTGCAAGGAGGTTTTTTGACAGATTCTCTTGGGTTTTTGAGGTATAGAATCATGCCATCTACAAAGAGGGATAGCTTAACTTCCTCTTTTTCTATTTGTATACCCCTGATTTCCTTCTCTTGTCTGATTGTTCTAGCTAGGACTTCCAATGCTATGTTGAACAGGAGGGGTGAGAGTGGGCATCCTTGTCTTGTTCTGGTTTTGGGGGAAAGGTTCTGATTTCTGTCTGTTTGGCAGTATGTTGGCTGTGGGTTTCTCGTAGATAGCTCTTACTATTTTGAGGTATGTTCTATCTATGCCTAGGGTTTTATCAAGAAGGAGTGCTGAATTTTATCAAAAGCTTTTTCTGCATCCAATGATATAATCATGTGGTTTTTGTTTTCACATCTGTTGATGTGTTAATTTACATTTATGGACTTGTGGATATTGAACCAGTCCTGTATCCCAGGGATAAAGCCTACTTGGTCATGGTGGATGATTTTTGAGTTGTGTTGTTGGACCCGATTTGCTAGAATCTTGTTGAGAATTTTAGCATCTATATTCCTCAAAGTTATTGGTCTGTAGTTTTCTTTATTGGATCTTTTTCTGGTTTGGGTATCAATGTGATGTTAGCGTCATGAAATGACTTGGAGAGAGTTCCATCTTTCTCGATTTCCTGGAATACTTTCAAGAGGATTGGTATCAGCTCCTCTTTGTATGTTTTGTAGAATTCTGCTGTAAAGTCATCTGGTCCAGGGTTTTTTTTTTTTGTAAGTAGTTTTCTTATGACATAGTCTATTTTCTGGGTTGTTATTGGTCTATTTAGGGTCTCAGTTTCTTCTTGTTTCAACCTGGGGAGGTTGTGTGATGTCAGAAAGTCCTCCATTTAAGGTTTTCAAGTTTGTTTCCATACAAGTGTACATAGTAATCTCTGTTAATCTTTTGTGTTTCTTCAGGGTTAGTTGTGACTTGATATTTTGCATTTCTGATTGTGTTTATTTGGACTTTTTTCCCTCTTTTTCTTGGTCAATCTAGCTAGGGGATCATCAATCTCGTTTATCCTTTCAAAGAAACAGCTTTTTGTTTCGTTGATTTTTTTGTGTTATATTTTTGCCTTCCATGTCCTAATTTTGGGCTTTTATTTTGGTGATCTGGATTCTTCTGCTGAAGTTGGGGTTTTAGTGGTCTTGTTTTTCCAGCTTCCTTAGGTGATTTGTTAGGCTGTTAACTTGTGATCTTTCCATTTTCTTCATGTGTGTTTGTAGAGATGTGGATTCTCCACTTAGTAATGTTTTCATGGCTCCTAGAGATTTTGGTAAGATGTTTCTTTATTTTCATTTGTTTCTGAATCTTTTGATTTCTGTTTTGATTTCTGTGTTGATCCAGGGGTTGTTCAGCATCATGCTGTTTAGTGTCCATGTCTTTGTGGGTTTGGGGGAACTTTGTTGGTGTTGATATTTAACTTTATTCCACTGTGGTCTGAGAAGGTCCATGGCAGTATTTCAATATTATGAAACTTGTTTATGCTTGATTTATCCAAGGTTGTGGTCAATGTTAGAGTACGTTCTATGTAGTGATGAGTAGAAGGTATATTCTGTGGTTGCTGGGTGGAGTGTTTTGTAGGTATCAATTAAGTTCATTTGGTCAAGTGTCACATTGAGATTCTGAATCTCCTTGTTGATTTTTTTGTCTTGATGATCTGTATGGTTGTTAATGGGTATTTAAGTCCCAAGCTATGATAGTATTAGAGTCAATATCTTTTTTAAAGTTTATCTAGAAGCTGCTTTATGAAAGTTGGTGCTCCTACATTGGGTGCATATATGTTTAGGATGGATATTTCCTGTTGATGGATTCAACTTTTTATCACTGTAGTGGCCTTCTGTATCTTTTAAAATTTTTGATAGCTTAAAGGGTATTTTGTCTGAGATTAAGAACATGACTCCTGCTTTATTTTGTGTTCTGTTAGCCTGAAAATTTGTTTTCCATCCTCTTTCTTTGAGTCTATGAGTGTCCTTTCTGGTGAGATGAGTCTCTTGGAGACAACATGTTGCATCATGATAGTTTATCCAATTTGCCTTTCTATGTCTTTTCAATGGTGCATTTAGTGCATTCACATTCAGGCTAATTATTGAGATGTGAGAGTTTATCCCCATCATGAGGTTCTTATAGAGTTTGTTGTTGCTGCTGCTATTTGTTTGTTTGTTGTCTTTCTTTTGATTTTTGAGTTATGTGTGTTTTCAATCTCTTTCCTGCATTTTTGGAAAGGGTGTTGTCATTCTTTTTAAATTTTGTTCTGTGTTTAATACTTTCTTAAGTGTTTCTTGTAGAGCTGGTCTGGAGGCATTGTAAACTCTTAGAGATTGAATGTCTGAAAAGGATTTTAATTTTCTATTGCTGATGAAACTTAGTTTAGCTGGGTAGGTAATTCTTGGTTGAAATAGTTTATCTTTGAGAATTTTGAAGATTGGACTCCAATCTCTCCCAGCCTGAAGTGTTTCTGTAGATAAGTCAACTTCTATTCTAATTGGTCTTCCCCTGTAGGTAATCTAAACCTTCTCTCTTTCTACCTTTAGATTTTTTTCTTTTATATCTACCCTGTGTAAGTGAATTACTATGTGTCTAGGAGTTGGTCTTCTCATTTGTTGTCTTGCAGGGGTTCTTTGAATCTTTTGTGTTTGAATGCTCATGTCTCTGATGAGATGAGGGCAGTTTTCTTGGATAATTTCATGGAATGCTTATTCCAGTGTGGTCTTTGTCTCTCTATTTCCTCAAGGGATTCCAATTAATCTTATATTCAGCCTCTTGATATCAGCACTTATCTCTAGGAGGTTTTGTTCTGCCTTTTAAAATCTTCTTTTCTATGTTTTTAACAGTTTGGGTTAGTTCCATATTTTCCTCCTCAAGCTCTGAGATTCTTTCTTCTGCTTGGTTAATTCTGCTTTCCATGCTTATCAGTTTGTTATTTATTTCATCCACTGTATTCTTTATTGCTATTATATCAGTTATCAATTCCTTCATTCCTTCCTCTTATCTCTCCTTATTGTCATTTATTCCCTTTATTAATATTTTGATATCTGGGTTTGTGGTTTGAGACCAGTCATTCTGGGGGCTCTTCACTGAGTTCTGAAGTCTGTATTCTCAGTTGTCCTTCCAGGAATCTGTATGAAACCCATATTCTTCCTTTGGTTTTTTTCAGTTGTGTAGGTTTTCCTCCCCCCACCCTCCTTTCTTAACCTCTTTAATTCTGTTGTTCTGTGATGGGGGGATAGCTTTTACTTCTGTTTGCTCAGTCTCCTATTCTTTCTTATGTAAATCCTCTGGTTCTTTCAATTCTGAAGCTGGACTGGGGTGGGAGCCTGTGCTTTTTGCAGTTTTGATAGTTAATTAAGGGGGGAGCTATGATTCAGAAGCTATCTTTAAATCCTAGTATCTGCTGACAGGTGTGTGGGCCCCCTGGAACCCACTTTTCACTGCCTTACAATCTGTCCATGCAGTGGGGGTGTATGTTTGCCCCCTGAAAGCAAAATGAGATAAGAAAAAGGAAAAGAATTGAAAAAAGGAAGGAGGAAGATGAAAGGAAGGTGGAGAGAAAGAAGAAGAAGAGGGAAAACATGTGTGCCAACTAATGAATAAACAGAGAGACAAAGACAGAGAAAACAAACAAACAAAAATGCAATCATGCAAACAAAAAACCCTGTTGATATACTCGCCCTCAGAAATACCCATACACAAACAGAAAACCTAAAAACAACATTAAAATAACAGAAACAAAGCAAATATAAACACATAAACAAAAACAGAAAGAGAGAAAAAACACAAAATTTAAAACAAAAACTAAACAAACAAAAAAACTTGCTCTGTGGCCACTTCTGTAACTCTAGGTCCCTTTCAGCTGCCACCACCACATTAAGGAGTAGATCTGGTCTCCAATCTGTCTCCTCTGCTCTCAGGCTGATAGGGTTGTTCTCAGCATGGGTCAGATGCTCCACAGACTACTGTGGGAGGAGGATGGATCAGATCTGGAGTCACCCAACTCATCTGATGCTTCCACTGCTGTGAAGTCTCCCACTCAGATCTGACATGTCTTTGCCTGTTCCAGCATTGGGGAGGGGCATCTGTCTCTCCAAGCCCATTGAGGGGATAGTATCTGGGTCCCAGGCTGGAGGTTAGATAGAGCTGGATGGGCCAATGCAGGTCCCTGCCTGGTCCTGAAACAGAGAAGATGGCACTGGCTGGCATCTCCCTACTGGCAGCAGGTCTCCATTCCAGATTTCCACACTCTGCCTTCTCTATGGTGCCTGGGGCTCGTGCCTGGTGTGCTGCTGCAGGCGATGGCATGGGCCAGGTGCCAGGTGGTGAGGAGCAGCTGTTCTCTGCTGCCTCCTCTCAAGAGACCCCCAAGAATGGCAAATAATCCTGCACACTAGGGGCTCCAGTCTCAGGGTGGTGTTGGGATGCAGTCACCTCTGGAGGAGAGCCCTGGGTGCATGAACCCAAGTCTCCCCTCAGATGGACTTTCACTCACCCACTGGCACACACCCACTCATGAAGAGAGTCTTTATGGACACTTGCTTTTGCAGAGACTTTCACACTCTGACCTGTTCTGTCACCATCTTGCCTCCTTACCATATTTATTAATTTTTATCTTTTGTAGAAATAGGGTCTCACTATGTCACCCAGGCTGGTCTTGAACTCCTGGCCTTAAGCATTCCTCCCACCTCGGCCTCCCAAGTGCTGGGATTACAGGTGTGAGCCACCAAACCAACCCTAAATATTTTAAATGTATTAACTCTTTTAATCTTCCCTGTGGCCTTATGAGGAAGGTACTGTAATCATCTTCCTTTTGCAAAGGAGGAAGTTGAGGAACAGAGGTTATTTAAGGCGGTGGGTGAATGAGGGAGTCCACACTGTAGCCACCATTCTATGTCTCTCAATCCTGTGGAGATCTTTGAAGTTTCAGGATTAAATGGTCAAAAGAATATGGTGCCATTATTAGTGGGAATAGTGATATTTGGATAAGAACATAGTAAAGGGAAAACATAAATAATCTGTTTTCAGCTGGACGGCATTGGAGGTGAGAGTAGGTGATGAAATGACTTCTTTTTTTTCCTAAAAGAATTTAGTGTCATGCCTCCTAAACTTGATGTGAGCTCCGAACATGAGACAGAATTGTGAGTTAAGCAGACCAGCAGGCAATGGACTGAAACACATGGCGTCCATTGCGCAACAACTGAGAATATTGAAAAGACATTGAGGCATCAGATATTATACACAGAACTGTTTTCTTATTTCACAGTCACTCCAAAAGGGTTATACAGTCTTAGTTGTCACACAAAAGAAACAATTTGTGGGTTCTTTGACTTCCAAACACGAAGAGACGATAACAGAAGAAACTGTTAGACACTTTAGAAAAATGAATAACAGCTGGTCATGATGGTAATTGAGAGTTGACTATTAGAGCGTGTTTTTACTAATATAGTTAATTATTTTACTTCTATATGCATTTAGAATGAGATTGATTTTAATTCCTAAATTGTAGATAAGTTGTTTAGTTCTTACCATCAATTTTATAGCTCAGAAACATCTATGCGCTAATTTTTTCTCATTATAACAGAAAAATTTAACACGAAGAATTTAATTTTCTTGTAATCAGGCAATTCTAAGACTGAGAGTCTAGGATGAGCATGCACATATGAAAATTAACTGAAAATGAGATGATGAAAGATTCAATATTCTTTGTTTGAATATCACTTAAACGTCATTCACTCACTGAATATTCACCAGCAGGGAAGATGGGGTTGCACTGCACTTTGTTATAAGGTGAATGCAAAACAGAAAGCATAGTCCTAACTTCTAACCCCCAGACTGAATACTTTATTTAGAACAATGGATTTATATGAAGTATATATGATATATGTAAAATATAATATTCAAATTTTATTTGGGCTTTACCTTAGTGCTAGGTACCATTTAAAATACTTTAATGCTGGGTCCAGTGGCTCATGTCTATAATCTCATCATTTTGGGAGATTCTTGAACCCAGGAGTTTGAGACCAGCCTATACAACATAGTGACACTGCACCTGTAAAAAAATTAAAAAAAAAATAACTGGGTTCGGTGACGTGTGCCTGTAGTCCTAGATACTCAGGAGGCTAGGTGAGAGGATCCTTGGCTTTGAACCCAAGAATTTAAGGCTGCAGTGAGCTATGATGGCCCGACTGCACTCCAGTTTGGGTGACCAAGTGAAAACTTGTCTCAAAAATAAACAAATAAAATAAAGTACTTTATATGTAGTAACTTGTTTAATCCCCATATTAACCTTTGGAGATAAATACATTTATTAGCCTTCAGTTTGCAGATGAGAAATGGAAACTTAGGAAAATGTAACCTCTGCTTAACCTACATTTTCAGGTTACCTATCAAATATGGATTCTGATGGTTTGGATAGGAGAGATTCTCACAAGTATGTTGAGACTAAAATGAGAACAGAAAGATCAAGTTCTTGGAGAAAATATACCTTGAGCTGTATCTATAAAAAAGTTATGGTTACAGATTTGTGTTTTCTATGCATCAGCAAAAGCACAGACACATATTTAACATAAAATTCTTGTGGCTTGATGCTAAAGTCATATGAATCATAGAATAAGTGTATGCAATTTAGCAATGGATGATCATGTGGCCTGAAGGACTTTACTTCTGCATGTATAACTTATTTCTCTGCTACTTAAGGGGAGGGGAAACATAGCTGAATTGCCTTTTCCTTGGCCAACTGCTGTATTGGATGCTTTCATTCATATCAAATTGCTTTCCTTGATGGTTTATTTTCATTTGAGTAACTAGTTGAGAGAATAAAGTAAGTGTGATATGATGAATATCACTGTAGCTGCCAAAGCTTTCCGGATGTGAAATGACAAGCTCAAAATTCGAGCCTTTGAAGCACATGCCATTAAGTGCTAAGGCAAATGAACCTAACTCTACACTGGAATGTGATGACGTGCCAAAATTCAACACATGCATCAGGAAGGGTTGCTATAACCACTTCACCCGCTGCCATTCGTCCAAGACCTTCCTTTTTTTTGCTGGTGCGATATGCACCAAGTCCTGGATGACATCTCATGGAGTTAAGACAAATGAGTTGAAATTACCCTTTCCATGTTAACGAGAGTACTGGCAGACGTCTGTAGGCTCCTTCCTTGTAGTTCTCTTTCTTGGGTGTAAGGACCCGAGTACTGCACTTTGTCAATGGTTGGACTTAGAAATCTTGCTAAGGGGGGGACCTGTCTTTGGAGAACTACTTAGATGAGCTGCTTGGAGTAGATGGTGGACCCTGGTTACATGGGGATGAACATGAGCCTGGACTATCAAAAGAAGATTATAAATTGCTCTGCCTGAGACTGGGAGGGAAATTTGTTTTGTTCTAACCTTCAGAGTCAGTTATAACTGAAGCAGAGTAAAGCAATGGCCAGAAGAGAAAGAGCTGGGATGGAGTGGCCGTATGTCTACTGCAGTGGCAGGGGGACCAGAAGACAAATTGGAGGTTGTTCAAGTGACCGTGACACAAACTTTTCTCTTCTCCCTCTCCACCCTCCACTCCCTGGCACCAATCTGAACAGTCTGACCTACTTTGAAGTGTGAATGGCTTTTGTAATTCGGTAGAAATCAAATAAATTGATGGTGGATTTTAGGCATCTGTGATATGGAATAGTCAGTATAAGTGAAAGAAAGTCTGCACAACCAGAGATGGCTCTGAGAATATAAACCTTCCTTGTAGAATCTGTTCCAATCTTAGAAAAGTCTTTAGACTTTCACAGCCTATGTAGGTAGGTCTCAAGGTCCTGATAGAAAGCAACTGACATCTGAGTTTTAAAAAACCAGGAGAGAAAAAATGTTCCTCTTAAGACACAAGAGAGGCTTGATTAAAATCTATACTGAATTCTGACCTCTGCCTCTTATTATCCAGCTACTTAAATAATAAAGAAACAGAAAGTGTGAACTTAGTTTAAGAGATACACCCTTCATTTGAATATGGAGAGGCAACCTTCTAGAATTGTCTCAGCTTTGCCCAGTGAGGTTTCTAAGTTGGCTCCTGTTTTCTCTTGAAATGACCTTACAATCTTTGTTAACACCTTGCATTCAGGCACCAAAAGATATCCAGGATCATATCATACATTTCTTCTCTCAGAGCAAATGTCCAATTCTCCAGGAAGTCTTGGTTTATTTTTAGTGGAAAATGGTATTTGGAGATGACAATTTTGGTAGTGGAGGTATTTATTACTGGGTTATTATTATTTCTGGGTTATTATTATTTCTAGATCTTTTCAGTGGACTTAGTTAAGAAATACTTTTGTTTTGAGTTGGAGTCTCACTCTGTCGACCTGGCTGGAGCAGTGGAACAAGCACTGCTCACCGCAGTCTGACTTCCTGGGCTCAGGTGATCCTCTCACCTCAGCCTTCCAAGTTAGCTGAGGCCACAGACACACACCACCATGCCTGGCTAGTTTTTTCATTTTTTGTAAAGACAGGTCTTGCTATGTTGCCTAGGCTGGTCTCGAATTCCTAGGGTCAAGCAATGCTATTGCCTCAGCCTCCCAAAGTGCTGGGATTACAAGAGTGAGCCACTGTACCTGGTAGAAATAACTTTTTAAAAAAGAGAAAATTAAGCCATGAATTCATACATCATTTCCAGTTCAAATTAAAGATCAGATTTTTTTTTTTTACTTCTTGGATTTTATATCTATTTTTAAAAAACATTTTAAAATTGTTTAGAATTTTAAGTCAGTCTTACTGTGTCACCCAGGCTGGAGTGCAGTAGCATGCTCATGGGCCCGCTGCCTTGATCTGCTGGGCTACGATCCTTCTGCTTTAACAGCTACAAGTGGTACCACCACACCTGGCTAATTTTTTATTTATTGTAGATACGGGTTTTTGCCAAGTTGCCCAGGCTGGTCTCAAACCCCTGGCCTCAAGAATCTTCTCACCTCGGCCTCCCAAAGTGCTGAGCCATTGTACCTGGTTTAAGTCTAAAATTTCTCTTATGGTGAAAATCTTAGTTTTTAATTATAAATTTCACATAATTATCCATTTTATTTATATCTATCTATTATTTATTGATATCTATCTGTTGATCATCTATATTGCTATTTGACTATTTTTATGTATAGTTTCAAGATAACAATACCAGAGTTATCACTAACATCAAGACTATAGGATGCAATTAAGGATATTTTTATTTCCTTTTTATACGTAGGCTATAGCCTAAGCTATCAAAATACTATGTTTTAAAATCAGTTGAATTAAACTTTTTCTGCTTGGTTATGTCAGCAACTTGAAATACAATTGAATTCACTCATTTCCTTATTTTCTTTCTATGTTTAAGAATTACCTTTTTTTTCTTTAATTTACCAGGTGAAACATTTTACCTGGTTCCAAATAAAATTATAAGCAAATTATAGTTAGAAAAGTCTAGCTTTTATTCTGTTACTTCTTGTCTTCTTCCTTACCATATAGATAACCATTTATAAATTTTTTATCTGTTATGTTTTCATTTTTTAAGAAAAATATGAGGATGTGTGTATCTATATCTCTATATATGTCTGTATATCTATTTATCTATATCTCTTCTTCTCTTCTCTTACATGTCTCTTTATTCTACTTTGTAAACTTTTATTCCTATTTATTTTTTAAATTAGAGATGAGGCCTCGCTGTATTGCCCAGGCTGATCTCGAACTCCTGGGTTCAAGCAATCTTCTCACCCCGGCCTCCCAAAGTACTGGGATTACAGGTATGAGCCACTGCGTCTCCACTACTTTTTAAACTTAGTATGTCCTGAGGATCATTCCGTAGTAACATATAAAGGTCCTTTTTCGTATATATAAACATTCCTTAGTTCTAGCAACCAGATACCTGATGATAAACACTTGAATAGTTTCCAGTCTTTGCTTTAACAAATAGAGGAAACAAATAGAGTCTGTTCTAATACATAAAAATATCTGCTTTCCTATAGCCTCACCAATAGATTAGTCCATTTTTAAAACTCACGCCAATCTCATAGGTGAGAAAAACTGCCAGCATTAAATTGGAATCCCTGAGAGGCAGTCTACAGGCAGTTCCAAGGAAGTAAGGGGTACTCTGTCAAGGTCGCAAGAGTGAGGGAGAGGCAAAGGGAGGAAGGAAGGGAGGAAAGCAAGTATGAGGTAAGGACTTACCTGCCTGGCTGGTTCCACAAGGAACATGGCTGACTACTGGGTAGTGCAGAGAGTGTCTCTGGAAAGGCTGGGTGGAGTCATGCAATGAGCTTGACTACTATGCAGGGAAGTACAGCAGAAGGAGGCAGGGTGACAACAGTCGTAACACCCTCAACAACAGATGAAGGCCGCACTGGCAGTGGAACACCAAGGGACAGTGTGAGCAGGAAAGGGTAAGAGCCAAGAGGAAGATTCAATCTGGATTAGAGTAAGGAGAGCTTAGGGAATAGGACACGAGTTGGTGAACAATTCTGTAGTACAGCAGAGGAGTAAGAGAAGACTGAGATAAGCATTGCTGGGCAAAGTATATGGAAGACAGATTGGGCAAAGGACTCTTTTAAAAAAGAAAATTTATTTTAAAGATGTGGGGTGGGCAAAGGACTCTTAATTAGGAAACTGTGGTGAACCTTAGAGAGTCTATAATTGGGCTTTAGAGGGTTTATAAACCTTTAAAATTTTATGCAAATTTTTGTGTTCTAAGTCTGTTCATTTTTGGGGGATAAGGGTTTTTGGCTTTTATCTGATTCTCACGGGCATCCCTGGGACAAAAAAAAAAAAATTAAGAAATCCTAGATTAATGAGATTTTATGATTTGTGTTGTAAATAAGCCTCATTTATGAACTTAATATTAATCCCTGATACAGTTTGCATTTTTATATCCACCTTCTTCAAAGTAGTATGCTTATTGTCTGTTCCACTCATTTAAACATCTAACTTGTTTTTATAAGTTTTGGTTTTCCTACACTGTGCTTTTCTTAAAGGGACACATCTGCATATTGTCCTCAGCCACAAGTTCCTGCATAACATGGTGACACTGTATTTTTAAAATCTCTGAGAGTAGATTTTAGGTGTTCTCACCAGAAAAAATGATAAGTATGTGAGTTAATGCAAATGTCAATTAGCTTTACTGAGCTATTCCCTAACATTCTACACAATAAATATTTTTATATTTACATAACATTTATATAAATTTACTTAAAATATTTATTTGTAAATTAAATAAATAAGCATTATTTATTAAAAACTTAGCTAACATATTTATATAAACATTTTTATTTGTTGATTAAAAAATAAAGGAAGAATGTGTAACTCAAAGTAAAACTTGCTCAGAAACATACTGAACACATACATAGACAAAAATGACTGTTAGAACTAAACAAACCTATTTTCTTTTTCTTCTTTTTTTTATTTGAGTTGGGGTCTCACCCTGTCATCTAGGCTGGAGTGCAATGGCACCATCATGGCTCAACCTCCTGGACTCAGGCTATCCTTCCACCTCAGCCTCCTGTGTAGCTGAGACTACAGGTGTGCGCCACCACACCTGGCTAATTTTTTAATATTTTGTAAAGACAAGGTTTTGCTATGTTGCCAGGCTGGTCTTGAACTCCTGGGCTCAAACAATTCTCCCACTTAGGCCTCCCATCATCCTGGGATTACAGGCATGAGCCACTGTGCCTGGTCCCTTTTTTCTTTTTTAGCCTTTGCTGCTGACGAACAACAGAAATAATTTCCTGTTTCTGTATTGCATCAGAGTTCATCCCGGGAACATCAAGGCTTCTGACACTCTCACTTGAGAAACTGTATCAGAACACAGCTAGATCTGTGGTGTTGACTGCCTTGGAGCAGGAGAGCAGGGCTGTCGGCCCCTTTCCAGAGCATGAAGCTCATTGCACTACCTCTCTCCTTCCTGAGAGCAAGACTCCCTTCTGTGCCAAAAACATTCCCTCCCACCCCAGCTGTAAAGAAGGAAAGTGAAAGGAGCATTTGAGTTGTTGTCATTTAACAAAAATCATACCATGAAGCTGTGCATTGTTAAGTCACTGGTCAGCTTTGAGATTTCGATTTTAAAATATTTTCCAGCACCATGAAATGGATGCTTCTGGGTTAAGACTTGCCTCTTGAACATCTAACAAATATTTCATCATGTATATTATTATTTGTTATTTTTCATGAAAAGATTGAAATTTAGTTTTGAGCTGTCAAAAATTAAAGAAGTTATTTGGAAACTCAATTAATATTATTCTGCTTTGCATGAGAAATAAAAGTGTAGATCCAAATAAAATTAAGAACCCGGGACTAGGACAAGAAGAGAGGAAAACTTCTTAAACACTATTAAAAAGTATATTACAAAGCACACTTTTTTCCTTTAAAGGAGGGGTTCTTATTGAAATTAGAGAAGAATTACAAAACTGTCAAAAGGGATAACTTTCTTTGAACTGTTGCTTCTACTGGAGCTACATGTCTATGAATGGGAGGCTTACAGTTTTAGAATGTCTTCACTGAGGTATAATTTACCTAATAAAATATCCACCTGCTTTAAGTTCAAGGCTCCATAATTTCACCATCATTATGCAATGGTCACAAGTTACTTCTGGCTCCACAGGCGTGCCTTACATGTAGTAATCATTATAGTAAACATTTTGTGGTTAAGTCGATAAGAGGATCCCAAAACTGATCACAATTCTGATATGAATAGTTTTTAGAATCCTGTAAGGAAACTCGTCAGGTGTATCATTCCCATTCTATATTATTGTGTAGGACTCCCTGCTATTTAAACAAAGGCACTCATGTTTGACTCTGAGATACAGACTTCCACCCACACAGCAATTTACGAAATCCCCAGGGTACGTATTATGAGAAAAGGTATTTTCAATCTGGAGAACATACGATGTGCCAATTGGCAATGACTTCAGCATAGTTTTTTTTTTTAACATGTTTTTTATTTTAAAATTGTGGGGTACAGTAAAGGGTTAGGTATACAAATATCCACTGTGCAGGTACCCTTGTTGATGAGATGTGCCCCCCGTCCCCAGACAGATATTGACTACTGTTAATCCCACCTCCCTTCCCCTCCTTGCCCCCCACATAGTTTCCCGCCACTGTCAATCCTTTTCTTATAGTATTACAATAGTTGTTCAAGGTCCACTTA
>NW_007246622.1:166681-206211 GCF_000164805.1 Carlito syrichta
GAAAGGGTCCTGTTTCAATCTTCTGCATGTGGTCAGGCAGTTTTCCCAGCACCATTTACTGAATAGGTTCTCCTCTCCCCAGTGGTAGGTGGTGGAGACATTGTTGAAGATGAGTTGGTTGAAAAATTGGGGTTTTGCCTCTGGAATCTCATTCTATTCCACTGGTACCAATACCAAGCTGTTTTGATTATTGTAGCTTTATGTAAAGTTTAAAGTCTGGTATTGTGATACCTCCTGCTTTGTTTTTTTTGCTGAGGATTGTTCTGGCTATTCTTGGCCATTTGTGTTTCTATATGAATTCCTGTATTGTTTTTTTCTAGATCTGAGAAGAATGTTGCTGGTAATTTGATGGGTATTGCATTAAATCTGTAGATTGCCTTAGGTAGGATGGACATCTTCACAATGTTGATTATTTCAATCCATTATCATGGGATATTTTTCCACTTGTTTGTGTCATTTTCTATTTCTTTGAGCAGTATTTTGTAGTGTTCATTGTAAAGGTCTTTCACATCTCTGGTTAGGAAGATGCCAAGGTATTTCCTTTTTTTGGTGGCTATTGTGAATGGGATTGTGTGTTTTTTTGGGGTTTCTGTTTGTTTATTATTGGTATAAAGAAATGCGATTGTCTTTTGCACATTTATTTTATACCCTGAGAGTTTGCCAAAGTCTTTATCAGTGCAGGGAGGCTTTTGACAGATTCTCTTGGGTTTGCAAGGTACACAATCATGTCATCTGCAAAGAGAGATAGCTTGATTTCCTCTTTTCTTATTTGGATACCCCGATCACCTTCTCTTTTCTGATTGCTTTAGCCAGAACTTCCAATCCTATATTGAATAGGAGGGGAGAGAGTGGGCATCCTTGTCTTGTTCCCGTTTTCAGGGGAAATGGTTCCAATTTTTGTCCGTTTAGGAGTATGCTGGCTGTGGGTTTCTCATAGATGGCTTTTACTATGTTGAGGTATGTTCCATGTATGCCTTTTCTCAATCACCTGGAATGCTTTCAGTAGGATTGGTATCATCTTCTCCTTAAATGTCTTATAGAATTCTGCTGGAGCCAGGTTCGGTGGCTCAGCCTATAATCCCGCAACTTTGGGAGGCTGAGGTGAGTGGATTACCTGAACCTGCGGGTTTGAGACCCGCCTGGGCAATGAGACCTCATCTCTACAATAAATCAAAAGTGGTAGTGCATGCCTGTAATTCTGGCTACTCGGAAGGCTGAGGTGGAAGGATCGCCGGAGCCCAGTAGGCCGAGGCTGCGGTGGCTGGGAGCAGCCACTACACTCCAGTCTGGGCAACAGAGTGAGACTCCAACTCAAAAAAAAAAAAAAAGAATTCTGCTGGAAAGGCATCCGATCCAGGGCTTTTTTTTGTAGGTAGTTTTCTTATTACATAGTCAATTTCCTTGATTGTTATTGGTCTATTTAGGGTCTCAATTTCTTCTTGTTTCAACCTTGGCAGGTTGTGGGATGTCAGAAAGTCCTCCATTTCCTTAAGGTTTTCAAGTTTGTTTCTATACAAGTGTACATAGTAGTCTCTAATAATCTTTTGTATTTCTTCAAGGTCAGATGTGACTTCATCTTTTGTTTTTCTGATTATGTTTATTTGAGCTTTTTCTCTTTTTTTCTTAGTCAGTCTAGCTAGGGGACCATCGATCTTATTTATCCTTTCTAAGAACCAGCTTTTTGTTTCATTGATTTTTTGTATTATCTTTTTGTCTTCTATGTCCCAGATTTGAGCTTTTATTTTGGTGATCTGGATTCTTCTGCTGAAGTTAGGGTTATGGTGGTCTTGCTTTTCTACCTTTCTTAGGTGACTTGTTAGGCTGTTAATTTGTGATCCTTTCATTTTCTTCATGTGCATTTGTAGAGATATGCATTCCCCTCTTACTACAGCTTTCATGGCATTCAGAGATTTTGGTAAGATGTTTCTTCATTTTCATTTGTTTCCAGGTATCTTTTAATCTCTGTTTTGATTTCATCATTGACCCAGGAGTTGTTTAGCATCATGCTATTTGGTGTCCATGTCTTTGTGGGTTTGGGGGAAACCTTGTTGGTGTTGATGTTAATTTTTATTCCACTGTGGTCCGAGAAGGTGCATGGCAAAATTTCAATCTTTTGGAATTTATTTATGCTTGATTTATGACCAAGTATGTGGTCGATCTTAGAGTATGTTCAATGCGGTGATGGGTAGAATGTATATTCTGTGGTCATTGAATGGAGTGTTCTGTAGGTGTCAGTTTAGTCCATTTGGTCAAGAGTCACATTGAGGTTCTGGATATCATTGCTGATTTTTTGTCCTGATGATCTGTCTATCTGTCTAGGGTTATGAGTGGGGTATTAAAGTCCCCAGCTATGATAGTGTTAGAGTCAATATTTTTTTTTGAGTTTACTTAGAAGCTGCTTTATGAAAGTTGGCACTCCTATGTTGGGTGCATATATGTTTGGGATAGATATTTCTTGTTGATGGATAGAACCTTTTATTATTATGTAGTGGCCTTCTGTAGCTTTTAAAATTTTTGATAGCTTAAAGGGTATTTTGTCTGAGATTAAGATCGCGACTGCTTCTTTCTTTTTTGTTCCATTTGCCTGAAAATTTGTTTCCCATCCTTTGAGTCTGTGAGTGTCCTTTCTAGTGAGATGAGTCTCTTGAAGGCAATATATTGTTGCCTGGTGATATTTTATCCATTTTGCCATTCTATGTCTTTTCAGTGGTGCATTTAGTCCATTCACATTCAGGCTGATTATTGAAATGTGAGAGTTGATCCCTATCATAAGGTTCTCATAGAGTTGTTGTTGTTGTTCCTGTTTGTTTGTTGTTTTGGTTTTGGGGTTGGTTTGTGTGTGTTTTTAATCTTTTTCCTGTACTCTTGTGAATAACATTGTTCTTTTTTCCTTTGCTTCTGTGTTTAATACTTTCTTAAGTGTTTCTTGTAGAGGTGGTCTGGTAACAGCATAAGTTCTTAGGGATTGGATACCTGGGAAAGATTTTAATTCTCCCTCACTGATGAAGCTTAGCTTGGCTGGGTAGGTTACTCTTGGTTGAAATTGCTTATATTTTAGAACTTTGAAGATAGGGCTCCAAACTCTCCTAGCCTGAAGGTTTTCTGTAGATATATCTGCTGCTATTCTAATTGGTCTTCCATGGTAGGTAATCTGACCTTTTTCTCTTGCTGCCTTTAGAATTTTTTCTTTTATACCTACTTTGTTTAGGCGAATTATTATGTGTCTGGGGGTTGGTCTTCTCATATGTTGTCTTGCATGGGTTCTCTGAATCTCTTGTGTTTGAATTTTTTCATCACTGATGAGATGAGGGAAATTTTCTTGAATGATTTTATGAAATGTTTGTTCCAGTGTGGCCTCTGTTTCTCTCTCTGCCTCAGGAAGGCCAATTACTCTTAGATTTTTTTCTCTTGAAGTAATCATTCATTTCTTGAAGATTTTGTTCTGTCTTTTTAAGGTTCTTTTCTATGTTTTTGACAGTTTGGGTTAGTTCTGTGTTTTGGTCTTCGAGCTCTGAGATTCTTTCTTCTGCTTGGCTAATTCTGCTTTCCATGCTTATCAGTTTGTTATTTATTTCATTCACAGTATTCTTTACTACTGTTATCTCAATTATCCACTCCTTCCTAGTTTCCTCTTGCCTCTCTTCAATTCTTTTTAATCTCTCCATTAATGTCTTGATATCTGGGTTTTTAGTTTGAGACCAGTCATTCTGGGGGCTCTTCATTGTTTGCATTCTGAAGTCAGTTTTCTCAGTGTCTGACCTCCCAGGTGTCTGTGAGAGACCCATATCTTTCTTTTGGTTTTTCTTCTTTTGTGTAGATTTTTCTCTCCCCTTTCCCTCCCCTTCTTTAATTCTGTTTTTCAGGGAATGTGGGGTTGCTTTTACTTCTTTTTGTTCTATCTCCTGTTCTTCCTTATGAGTGTCCCCTGACTTTGTTCACTTTTGAGGCTATACTGTAAGTTGGGGCTGTACTTTTTGCAGTTTTGAGATTTAATTAGGGGGAAGCTGTGATTCAGAATCTATCTGCAGCTCCCAGTATCCACCAACAGGTGTATGGGCACACTGGAACCCACTTCCCACTGCCTTGCAATCTATCCATGCAGTGGGATTTAGGTTTGCTCCCTGGAACCAAAGGAGGTAAGAAAAAGGAAAATAATAGGAGAAGGGGGGTGGTCAAAAGGAAGTTGGAGAGAGAGAAGAGTAAGAGGGAAAACAGATATACATACTAACTAGTGAATGAAAAGAGACACAAGGCCAGAAAAGTATAAAAAATAAACAAACAAACAAGATTCCCTAAAGCATACTGGTAATCACACAAAGACAGTCCAGTAAATTCATGCCTTTTGATGTGCTTTTCCCCAACACAAACAAGTAGTCTAACTCAAAAAGCAAACAAAAGTGAGCAAAATAAACAGTAAAAACAATAAAATAAAATATCAAAATAAGAAACCAGACTAGCTCTGGAGTCTTTCCTGAGTGTCTAAAGTCTCTTCAGCTCTGCTCTCTAGCCTCTCCCCTTTGCAGGCAGATAGACTTACTCATAGGTTGGGTTGGTTCCCTTGGCTTGCTGCCTGAGAGGTCTGCCACAGGACAGTCTGATTCAGCATAGGGGAGGGCCTTTTGTCTCCTGTTTGGCAAGGTTACCTTAGAAACCAAGGTGGAGGCTGCTCATAGATGGGCAGGGCAATGCAAATCTCTGCCAGTAAAATGGCTGCAGTGAGCGGCTCCTCTTTCACCAATCCTTTCTCTCCACTTGTCCTTTCTCTCCACTAGTCCAGTCTGTGGATAAGGTGGGTGGTGGGTGGTGGCAGTGGCTTTGGGCCCCCCACTGGGCACTTCAGCCAGATATGGAGCTGGTATCTCTGAGGGTCGGGTGCCTAGAGCCTCCCTGGGTGACGGTAGCTTGAGATGGGGCTGGGCAGGGACCCAGAACCCAGGGAGGGGGCCTGGAACTCCGAAGGTCAAGCACTGGCCATGGCGTTGGGTGCTTCAGCCCAAGTGGCAGCACAGAGCTCGGAGGCACAGGCACTGGGGGCCTACATGGGCAGAGTTGGCCTTGGACCTGGTGGGGCACCCCAGGAGGGAATCGGGCCTGTAGTTCTGAGGTGCAGGCATGGAGGGCCTCCCCGGGGTTGCTGACCCAAGACTGGGCTGGGCACCCAGCCAGGGAGGGAGCTGGCAGTGGCTGAGTGCCAGGCAGATCAGTGTAGCCAGCAAGGGAACCCAGATCTCCACAAGGCAGTATCTGTGGGCTACCACAGGCGGTGGCGGGCGACTTGAGGCCGGGTGAGATGATGTAGCCGGGGAGGGAGCTGTGAGCTCCACTTGGCCGGGTCCAAGGCCACCTGGGGTAGAACAGCAGTGGCAGAAGGGCCGTGGTAGCTGGCTGTGTGTGGGATCGAGGGTCTCCAGGCCTCGGACCGGTGTGGCTGGTGGTTGGCGGGGTGGTGGGGGAAGGAAAGTAAGAGTCTTTATGGGAACTCACTTTCAGAGAATCTCACAGTCCCACCTGTGCCGTTGCCATCTTACTGGAACTCCCAACATTGTTTTTTTAAAGTTAATAAATGAACAGATTACAACTAGTAGTGAAAGAGCTACTTAACACTTTTTTAAAATCTTATTTTAATTATTAGCTATCTAAAAATGCGTTTCTTATTATGTAGGTTCTGGAAGGAATCTTGACCCAGGACCTGGAAGATCTGACTTGGATCTGGAAGCTACTCTCAAGGTGCTCACACATGCTCTTGATTTACTCACTGTCCCTGGGACTTATTTTATCACCTATTAGCCTGGATATTAGGATACTGGCTGAGTATAATTCAGAAGGTTTTTTTGTTTTTTTTTTTTGAGTTGGAGTCTCACTCTGTTGCCCAGACTGGAGTGCAGTAGCCGCTCCTGGCCACTGCAGCCTTGACCTGCTGGGCTCTGGCGATCCTTCTGCCTCAGCCTTCCGAGTAGCTGGAATTATAGGCACGCGCTACCACACTTGGCTGATTTTTTGATTTGTTGTAGAGATGAGGTCTCACTGCCCAAGCGAATCTCAAGCCCACAGGCTCAGGCAATCCACTCACCTCAGCCTCCCAAAGGCGCAGGATTACAGGCTGAGCCACCGAGCCCAGCTAATTCAGAAGGTTTTAATGAGGAACAATGGAACTAATATATGTAAAGAAATGCTTCTTTACTTATGAAGTGCTGTGAAATTGTACGGTATTAATTTTATCATCACAATTCAAGAAAAATTCTATATTAATCAAAATAATCTGCACATGGTTCTGAGTACCCATCTATACTTGGCACCATATATTCCAAGATAATGTCAGGTGGCTCTTAAATTCAGTTATGCTCTTTGTTCTATGGAGTAATGAGGAGTTGGGTGGATTCCCATCCCTGCCTTCAGGTCCACGTGCTTTCTTGCTGTTATTTCCCAGGTTCCCTGTTTATTATTACATTCTTCACCATCAATTTGTCTGTTATCACATTAAAAATTAAAAAAAAAAGACCTAGTAAAAGCATCTGAAAAATGACCACATCTCATTAAATAAACTGAGGTAAATTTGTGCTTCTACTTTAACTTAGCTGTTGGGCACATTAAAGTAGCATACATTGTAAAGTAAACTAGAGGCTTCATTAAAAATTATAGAGGAATTATGGTGAAATCACAATGGTAAAACTAATACCAACAAAAACTGCTCTCTGATAGTGGCATCCCAAGTCTCAGGTTTGCCCTTAGTCCTTCCATGGTCTTGGTCAAACTACCCATTATTTTTTCTCTGAAAATTTTACTGTGATCAGTAGCTGTTTGAGCTTTGCTTTTGACCATTTTCTAAAGAGAGGAAGTGGGGTGTGGGATTGTTCAGGGAAGGTAAGGGATTCACTCATGGCTGTTAAGCTACACCCTCTGCCGGAGAGATTCCGACCCCTGAGCTCCAGCCCCCACTTCCTAGCTGCTTTCAGAGAGCCAGGGCTCCTGGTGAGTGCGTCAGACCTTCTGATGTGTCCTGTGGGAAGCAGTTGACAAGTCGCTCCTTTAGTCTTGTACAGGTAGGAGACATGGAAACTTGTGACGAGAGAGAGTGTAAGAAATGGAAAGACAGAGTGCTTTTGTCCTTTTTCCTTGGTTATTCCCAGAGCTCCTCATACACAACTTTGCACAGAGCACATGCTTAATGAAAGGAGTTATTACTATGATGGACTTTTCCTTTCTTCTTTCCTTCTTATTCAACGGGTCCACGTTTGGTTTCATACTACACTAGTTCAAAAGCCAAGCTGTGCTGTTTTTCTATTGCCCACCTAGAGAAGGCCCTTACCACAGTAACTCAAACCACATATGAAAGCAAATCCCAAAACCTAGGCCTTTGTGTGGTTAGCATTTCTGTCCATGCTCTCCATCCTATGACTTTAAGCTAGATTTTCCATGGCACCTGGAATGAGATGAAGTGATTCACGTTCTGTGTTTAACAAAATTGAGAAGATGATATAAATTCCATGCTGCCCCTATTCCAGTTGCCTTCACTTGTACTCCCATCTCTGGCAAGTCTATACAAGAACATTTAAAATATGAGAATGGGTTTCTATTCCTACTTTGTGTACATGGAGTAGCACTGGAAACAGAGTACCGGTGAGAGTGGAGAGTACCATTGAGAGGGAAGTACCTGTGACAGGGGAAAGTACCACTGAGAGTGGAGTACCATTGAAAATGGAGACTACCATTAAGAGTGGAGTACTACTAAGAGGGGAGAGTACCATTGAGGGTAGAATACCTGTGAGCGTAGAGTACCAGTGAGAGTTGAGAGTACCATTCAGAGTGGAGAAGACCATTGAGAGTGAGAACCAGTGACAGGGGAGAGTACCGTTGAGAGTAAAGTATCAGTGAGAGCAGAGTACAAGTGAGATTGGAATACTATCCAGTGTGGAGGGTACCACTGAGAGTGGAGTACCCTCAGAGTGAAGAGGACCAGTGAGAGTGGAGAGTACCATTGAGAGTGGAGAATACCACTGAGAGTGGAGTACTAGTGAGACTGGAGAGTACCAGTGAGAATGGAATACCCATGAGAATAGAGGACCAGTGAGGGTAGAGTACTCGGGAGAGTAGAGTGCTCGTGAGAGCAGAGTACCCGTGAGAGTGGAGTACCCCTGGCCGCGCAGTACCGGTGACAGTGCAGTGGCAGCAAGTGGGCTACTCTTCTGGAAGGAAGCGCCCGACCCCGTCCTGCAACGCCATACTCACTACACGGTGGAGCCGCCGTCCGCGCACGTGCCCCCGTTGTGGCACTCCACCACCCCGCAGGGAGTCGCGCCGCACTGGCCCACGCTGCGCCCGGAGCTCGGGTGGCCCTCAGGGTTCCCCAGGCCTCGGAAGCGGCCGTCCTTCTCTGTGCGCGCTTGGACCGTGAAAATGCAACCCGAAGAAAGGCAGGGGCAGTCTGGGTGAGCACACAGAAGCAGCAGATCAAAAGAGAGGACACTTATTTTTTCTTTTTAAAGTTACAGCTTTTCAAAATAGAGTAATGAGTGTAAATATTGAGTAAATACAAAAACACAGAATGTCACAGAGAGAAAAAGAAAACAATCATCCGTAATATCGCATCATAGAAGACAACCATTAACGTTTGACCTGCCTTTGTGTGTGTGTACGGTATTTTTTTTCTATGCTTGGTTGTATTTTCTTTTAAAACAAAAATGGAATCCTGGAGTAATTTACATAAAATATTATAAAAAATAGTTGGATATCATAAATACCATTAACCATTGTTTGTAGCATTAACTGTTTTTGAGTGTGGGCATGCTAGTCTCTTATTTCGTGATATATTTATTAAATCTTTAGTTATGGGACAACTGACTCATTTGTACTTTTTGGTATTAGAAATAATGCTATATGCCGGGCTCGGTGGCTCAGCCTGTAATCCCGTGCCTTTGGGAGGCTGAGGTGAGTGGATTGCCTGAGCCCACGGGTTCGAGACCCGCCTGGGCAGCGAGACCTCATCTCTACAATAAATCAAAAAATCAGCCGGGCGTGGTAGCGCATGCCTGTAATTCCGGCTACTCGGAAGGCTGAGGCAGAAGGATCGCCGGAGCCCAGCAGGTCGAGGCTGCGGTGGCCGGGAGCAGCCACTGCACTCCAGTCTGGGCGACAGAGTGAGACTCCAACTCAAAAAAAAAAAAAAAAAAAGAAAAGAAATAATGCTATCATGACTGTCTTTGTGCATTTTCTAATTATTTTCTTAGTACAGATTTCTAGAAGCAGAATTACTAAGGCAAAGGATATAGATGCTTTGAAACGTGCCCAAGTAGCTCCCATAGATGTTTTGCACAACTGGGCCCAGCAGACTGGGCTACCTCCTTGTTGAGGAATCAGCATGCAGCAGATCATCATTCCATTTCATTTTTACCTGAGATAACTGGTGAAAGGCTCTTTTGCTTTTTTTTTTTTAAGTTGTGATTCAAAAATCTTTTAATAAATGTTCTGGTCATTTGTAATTTTTCCTTTCAGTTGCTTTTTATGTACTTTTCTTCCTTCAGCGACTTTGCGTTTGCACATATCCTTAGAAAGGACTTTTCTACCCCAAGGTTAGATAAATATAAACAGAAAGGGAAGTTCAATGAGGAAGTTGAAATGAAGGTGTTTGGGATCCTGAAATGCATTGTAATTTTGTTCACCTTCCTCAGCAGTTACCTAGAATTTGTTCACAAAGTTATTCCAAACAAATAGGAACATCAGCCATAAATAAAGTCATCAAAATGATAAAGGAAGGGCTTGATTGGATTTTATTACCAGAACATTTTCAAAACCTAAAAACATGTAATAATTCCTCATGGTGGAAAAAAAAAAAGTGGGTTCAGTTCTGTAATGCTGAGAATTTTCTTTCCAATGTATTTTTCACTGGTGTTTGCACCAACAAGTACTGTCCTCAGCATGCAATGATAGTTCCTCACTATCAGAAAACAGTGATTATATTTCCTTACGTGTAATCTTTGCTCTTTGCCTGAGTCCTACTATTTACTATTATACACATGCACAAATACTCAAGTATCATAGTGACTGAAAAAGTGAATGAATGCCTATCTGCTTTAGAATGAGTGACCAAGTAGCTCAACTAAAAAGGCAGTTTCCCTTGACTTTTGCACACAGAAGGGCACTTTGAAGAGAGCAGACCTATAAGGAGGGGACAGAGCCAGGTGGGTCTGCATTCAAATACATCTGCCATGTAACAGCTAGATGATCCAAATCTAACCAAGGGCCAACCTGGTTACCTTTAAAATGGGCACAAAAATAGCTACTCCATGGGTTAGGAAGAGTAAATAAAATAATACACATATACTGCCTAGTACAATGCCTGTAAATTAGATCTTGGATACTGTATTAGATCTTGGGTTCCGTGCCACCATCCTACCCTCTAACACACTATTTCAGAAATCTCTATTTCCTTTATAAAACTGGAGATTTCTTTTTAGCAAAAATTATGGGATGCTAGCACTACATTTTTGTAATTTGTATAATCATACACTACAAATACTTTGTTAAATGAGTGTAACATATATTAATGTCTGGGAGTGTTCATTTAAAACCATTTCTCTTTTGTACAAATAAAGTGCTTTTGTTATGAAGAACTGCTAAAATATGTTTTTGGCTAAAAATGTGGCAATGCTATATTTAGAGAAACATTTAGCTAATAAAAATAGCCAAATGTGGGCTGAGCGTGATGGCTCATGCTTATAATCCCAACACTTTGGGAGGCCAGGGAGGGAGGATTATTTGAGCACAAGAGTTTGAGACCAGCCTGGGCAACATAGCAAGACCTTGCCTCTACCAAAAATAAAGAAATTAGCTGGGCATGGTAGTACATGTCTGTAGTCCTACCTAGTCAGGAGGCTATGGGGGAGGATTATCTAAGCTTAGGAGTTTGAGGCTGTGGTAAGCCATGGTGGTGCACCTGCACTCAAGCCTGGATGGCAGAGTGAGACCATAACTTAACAAAAAAAGCTAAATATGTTTATTTTACAGAGAGATGCTTCATGTGAGTCAACATATCATACCTTTTAAAAGCAATTTGAATATTACAGAGGTAGATATTTGTGGAATATATATTATATAATTTTATTTTAATTTTTATTAATATAGCAGATAAAACATATTCTGCTTAGTGTAGTACCACAAAACAGACATTGTCACATAATGTGTATATCCTGCACTCGAAATGGAACCATGAGTCATATGTATATTGAAAAGTAAGACTGACTAGGTATCAAATAAGC
The DNA here is from genome assembly GCF_000164805.1 of Carlito syrichta. Classification (NCBI taxonomy): domain Eukaryota; kingdom Metazoa; phylum Chordata; class Mammalia; order Primates; family Tarsiidae; genus Carlito; species Carlito syrichta. The sequence continues at coordinate 177,934 of NW_007246622.1, forward strand.
AACAGCATTTTTTTTTTTGACTGTAGAGGGTTTTAAAATTACTGCAGTAAACTCATTACTTTTCCCCATATGGGATCTTGTTTGAAAAATTCCATACAATTAAAAAAAAAGGAGAGAGAAAAAGATTGAACTAGCCAGAAACTAAATGCATTGACATTGTTAGCTATTTTTTAGATTGAAATAACATCTTGTTAAAGAATCTGAATCTATCTCATGGCCACTCTATTCACTTGAGAAGTAGATATTTAATAACCCTTGTATCAATGAGCACTAGCTGTTGTAATACTAGAAATTTATTTTTCATTCATGTAAAGTCCAAAGGGTGGCCAGGGTTGGCATTGGATGTGTTGGCAAAGAGGGTACAGGGCTGTGCAGGTTTCATAGGCAAGGCCTACTAGAAGCAATATTATACCTGCTGACATCTCGTTGGCCAGAACTCAGGTACACAGTCATGCAAACCTGCAAGGGGATCTGGGAAAGAATCTGATAATAACAACTTCTGCCCCAAGCAAGTGTTATGTGAAAGCATCATTCCAGGTACTGTGGATATCTGTTGTAAGTCAAAACTATAGCTCCTGTTCTCCAGAAGCTTATTAAATTATTAGAAAGTTAAGACATATATACTCTACATGGGTAATTATGTAGTGAGATGCTAAGTGAGAAAGGACTTGAAGCTCCAGAAGCTTCAGAAAGAGCCCTCACATTGAGGGCTCCAAGAGTGGGCTGTCATTGAGGAGATGGAATTTGAGCTGGTCTTTCAGGCAAATCACATTTGAAAAGGTGAAGGATGCTAATTTATTTGAGCAAGGGCTCAAAGGCAGGGAAAATAACATACAAGGAGGCAGTGGTTTGATGTAGTGATAGTTAATCTTATGGCAACTTGATTGGGCCACAGGGTGCCCAGACATTTGGCCAAACACTTTTTGGTATGTGTGTGTTTCTGGATGAGACTAACACTTGAACTAATAGGCTAAGAGAAACAGATTTTCCTCTGTAATGTGAGTGGGCCTCATCCAATCAACTGAAGACCTGAATAGAACAAAAAAGCTGATTAAGAGGGAACTCCTCCTGCCTGATTGCTTGAGCTGAGACATTGGTCTTTTCTGACCTTCATACTTGGACTCGAGCATTGGTTCTTCCTGAATTTTGAGCCTGATGTCTTTCAGACTGGAACTCATACCATTGGCCCTCCTGGTTCTCAGGGCTTTGGACTCAGGCTGAGCTATATCAGTTCTTCTGGGTTTCCAAGTTTCTGACTGCAGATCTTGGGACTCCTTGGCCTCCGTAATCATGTGAACCAATTCCTTATAATAAATCCCTTTCTTTCTCTCTTTATGCACATCCTGTTGGTTCTGTTTTTCTGGAGACCCTGACTAATACAGATAGGTTCTGATGGAATAAAACATTTGTGGAGGCAAGGTAAGTGTAGAAAAACTATATGGGCTTTGAAATGCCAAGTAAAAAATTCACTGATTATTCTAGAATTGATGGGGCGTTTATTGAGTTTTTGAAAGTAGTATGATGTCGCCATGTGGCAACGGTGTTCTGACACATCAGTAACTGAGGAGGGGTGAGGAGTCAAACAGGACAGTGAGACCACAGTTCTCAGACTTTTGCTGCATCAGAATCCCCTGAAGGACTCATTCAAATACATATCCCCTGAATGTTTGGTTCAGTAAGACTCTGCATCTCTAATAAACTTCCCAGTAATGCTGATGTTGCTGACTCAGGGACCACATTTTGAGAACGATTGCCCCCAAAATTCTAATAAGTATTGAAGAGACTGGTAGCAATAGCAAAGTAAATAAGGAAAAAAGTGTATGGAGAAAAAGCATTTGGGGTGGGGATGAGATGTTTGACTCCAGTCGTTCTGTATTTACAGCTGCCTTGAGGAAATTACCTGTGCCGCAAGTTTGTCTGTGGGCCAGGGCTTTTGTGAAAGGACAGCTTATTTTCATGCGTGACCTCATCAGTTTTGCTTGTTTCTTCCCCTCCTTCCTTCCCCTTCCTTCATATTTTCTTTTCTTCTTTCCTTCCTTCCTTGTGTAGTCATTCATTCTAAGACGACTGTCCATGAATCTACGGCTGAGAACTCTGTAGATTTGTAATAGACTTTGGAGGCAGAGGAGAGGAGAACTGCTCTTACTGGGACAGGTAAAACGGAAAGCCACTGTTGGCTTGGCATATGTAGACTGCTGAAGCTGGCTAACCTCAATTTCTTTACAAACATTAATGGTTATAGAAAAACAATGATTCATTATAAATCATAAAACAATGGTTCATTATAAATCATCTTCAGGACAAAAAAAATAGGCTTTATCAGCAGTAAGGATTTGTATTTTAGATGGAGAACTTTGGATCAAAGTTATTTATCAAGAATGTTCATAGAAATGTGAAAGCCCAAGTCAGATAATCTTTTATTCTGTGATTTAATTGCCATTCTAAAGACAAATGTGATAGCCTTACCCTAATTATTGAACTCTTTCAGAAAATGCTATTTACTTTGTTATGATTAATTAATATAGTGCCTTCCAAATCCAAGATTCTTGTTAAAATGCAAACTTTTAGACCCCCCTGTAGAGGTTTCAATTAAATAGTTCTGGAGTAGGATCCAGAAATCTGTATTTTCAAGAAGTTAACTGGTAGTTAGAACTAGCAGGGATCAGCTTTGAGAACTATAAGTTTATAGTGCAGTTAGAATTTGGCTGTTAGGGTATGTTGGCAATAATTGTCTGTGATTTGTGATAAAGAGTAAATGCTAGTTTACAATGGAGGGAAGGCAGATATCAAGAGAGGATCCAAGAGAAGATTGATAAAATGAGCAGGCCCTGAGGTCCTGGGTCTTCCATAAGACTGTGGATCAAGTGGCAATCACCAAGAAGACCCCCACAAAATCCCCATCCTAACTAAGACACGCAGCAGGTGACAGGCTTCCAGGGTCAGCCCTCTTAACGTTCCTGCTGGAGGAAGGGCCAGTGCTGCATGTGCTGGCCTCAGGCTCATCACCACATGTAAGGAGAAGACAACAGGTCTTGGTTTTCATCATTAAGATGTGGAGAACAGTTCCTAGTAGAATAGAGAAATTAACATAGAAGGAAACCAGGAAGCACCGGACTTCAATAAAAGTGCAAATGCTGAATCCCATGACAGCATGGCGGAGTGATAACAGTGAACAGTTACTGAGCCCTTGTTGTGTGCTGATTTCTGGGCTGAGCACTGAACATAATTTGTTTTACTTAGTTGATTAACTCACAAAATCCCTAGAGGGCAGGTATTTTGATTTCACAGAGGAGAAAATGGAGACTCGGAGTTTAAGTGACAGGCTAGAAGTTACCTAGCTGCCGGGTGGCGATGTCTACATATGAAGACCAGCTGATTCCAGGGCCTGGCTCGGAGGTCCCGTTTGTGATGCAGAGGGATTAGAGTCAGCCTCTGACACAGGTATGTCTCACCTGGCCCTGTCACCACTGCGGACACACAGGGCTTGCTCCTAGCCAGGACTCACTGTGTTCTCCTTCCACGAACTCAGTCTCAGAGCGACACAACACCAGAAGTGCTGTTATTACCCCATTTTACAGAGAAGGCACAGGAAGTTAGATGACTGGCCAGGTTGTGGAGCTTGTAGGTGGCTGGGCATGGGCATGTATCCTGATGATTAAGTACACACTCTTGTCCTTTTTATTTCTGAGTTGGGGTCTCGCTCTGTTCCCCAGGCTGGAGTGCAGCGGCATGATCATGGCTCACCGCAGTCTTGACCTCCTGGGCCCAGGTGATCCTTCCACCTCAGCCTCTCGAATAGCTGGGACTACAGGTGTGCACCACCATGCCTGGCTAATTTTTTTTATTTTTGTAGAGACAAGATCTTGTTCTATTGTCTAGGCTGGCCTTGAATTCCTGAACTCAAGCAATCTTCCTGCCTCAGCCTCCCACACTCTTGTCCTCAATGCTGTCCTAGCCTGTTACATGTAGCAATTCTCCAACCCAAAGTAGTGATGGAAGGTTGTGTCTGTGCATACATGACCACAGGTTTTGCTCCACACCCCTACCGTGTCTCTGCTTCACTGAGTGGAAGATACTCTTCTTTCGCATTCACAAGTTTACCCAACCCTTTCCTTGAATATAATCTTGTTAGAAACTCATTGATTTGTTATGCTCTTACAATCCTTTCCAGACAATCTCTTGCTGTGAGAGAAATGTGGAGCTCTCTACTGCCTTGAGTGCCATAATATGCTTTAGACTATTCTCGGAGACAGCCTTCTGAGAATCAGCACTGATTACATATTCAAGGAAAAAGATTCTTTGAGAGCCTTGGCAAAATAATGTAATTTTATTAGAAACCAACCTTGTGTTTTGCTGAATTTTCTGTGTTACTTTCATATGTTTCAAGTACATAGCCTCCTGCATTTGTGTTTAGGCAGAAGTCAGTCAAGGTCAGGGAAGGTATGCTGCCACATGGGTGGAGAACTTCAGTGCCTGAGATGGTACCTGGTGGCAGCCCTTGTCTCTTAGGAGTCCTGGTCGCTGGCTCATGGCTTCTGATGGATCGTAGACAGGACCTGGGTGAGTGGCTGAGGATACTTATGAGTGGTCCTCTTATCAAATACACTGGGACTGGGATCCATCAAAAAGCTTATTGTCACCAAATGAGTGATAATAGCAATCCAAAGCTTGTCTATTTTATAACTCTACCACATATGAATCAACTTTATAGAAAAGATCTGGGCCTCTGTTCCTTTTTTGAACATAGGAAGATGGACTATAGTGATATGATTTTTGGCCCAAGCACAAGTTTCCCCTTAATCTTCATGGCTTGCTGTGTCCTCTCGGGCCATACCTTGGTGGTATGGATGGTTGACTGCAGTTGACTGACTTTTGTGTAAAGTACATTCCAAAGTTAGATGGGGTTTCAGTTTTTCAAAATAATCATCCTACATGAGGACACAAAAAGTTTCCATTTTTATTGTGGCTTCATGACATCTACTGTGCTCACCCTATATTAGAAAGTGCCCCATAAAAAAAAAATCTCCTGGCTGAGCATGGTGGCTCATGCCTATAATACTAGCACTTCGGGAAGCCAAGGCAGGATGATTACTTGAGCTTAGGAGCTCAAGACCATCCTGGGCAACATAGTGAGACCTCATATCCCCCGAGAGTGTAAGAAATTAGATGGGAATGGTGGCGCACAGCTGTAGTCTCAGCTTCTCAGGAAGCTGAGGTAGAAGGATTACCTGAACCCGGGAGGCCAGGGCTGTGGTGAGTTGTAATCACACCACTGCACTCACTCAAATCTGGGTGACAGAGTGAGACACCGACTCAAAAAAATAAAAAATAAATTAACTACACTGCTGTTTCTCTCAAGTCACGTTCTTCATCTCCTTTTTCCCCCCATTGAACTGATCACAATATACCACTATAAAACTTAATTATTTATTATATTTAGGGTCTATCGTTTGTTTCTCTCTCCATCTAGAACAAATGCTGAAATCTTTGTTTTGTTCCTTGAAATAACCTAAACACTGAGTACATATGTAGTAAAGTATCAGTGATGAATGAATGAATGCTTTTTTAAAAAATCAAACTTGGTTCAAGTCTGATTAAAAAGAAATTTACATAGCTGGCTTGAGAACTAGATGAATATTCTTTAAAAGTTTTGCTGTTCTCAACATTTGAAATAGATAGGGATAGTCTAAAAACTGTCCATGCCTTACCTTGAAAACCATTTTTAAAATTGGCTCCATTTGGTAAGAGACCTGGAGTGTATTCACTGTAGCCACCTACGTAAAACTCACTGAAGACATTGAGACCAACCAGTCTTCCCGGGCCGATGACGGATTTATTTTTATGATCATCTACCTTCAAAAGGAAAAAATATTTAAATTCTATTTAAAAAGGCATTAATTCCCTAGAGTTAACTGTTAAGATACTCTTTTGTTGTTTCCCATTAACTTGGCATGAACATTTTACAAAGACCTGAATTTTGAAGAAATAAAAAACACGATTTCATTCGATTCTCTGCTTCTCTGCTGGTGTCTGTTACCATGGATATATTAATACAGCAGTCATGACTTTGCATTTCAATAAAAATCACAGGTCTTCCAAGATTGAGTTGACTTCCTGCTGGCTCCCTCCCTTCTGCTGGGCCCTCTTTCTTATTCATTCACAGTACCACCAGAACCATTTATCAAAACATAGAAATTAACATGGTACCCAACCTCCCTTTTTAGGGTGCTCTGTAGCTCTTTGGATAAAAATCTAGTCTTTGTACCATGACATGTAAGCCCTTTGACAATGCAGACCTTGTCTACTTCTAGCCACATTCCTTGTTCCCCAGTTCCCCACCTGAAAACCACACTGACCTCTTCACTGACCTCACACTGGCCACTGATCTTTTTTCTAACTCCTATTTAAATGTGTGCTCAGGCAACACCTTTTCTAGGAAGAGTTTCCTGAACTCCCTCTCTCATCCTTGCTTATTCTCACCCTACTTAGTTAGGATCACCCCTCTAGTCCCCTATCTGGTGTGACAGTCTGTGGACTTTGCCAATGTGGCCTGTTTGCCTCAGTGCCTTAGCATGATCTAACAACCTTCCAGTGCTTGGTGGGTCTGATGAAGGGGTGAATTTACCTTTAGCCAGCCCTCTCGGAAGGATCTTCCCAGACGGACGGTGTGGATTCCAAGGCTCAGGTCAAGGGGCTCACTCCTGATTCTCGCTACACCAGATCCCAGGTTATATGTGTAGACTACCCTGCCGGTGAGCAGACCCACTGCCAGGAAGTCATCACCATCCAAACCTGGAATGAGAAGACACATGGGAACTCAGGAGTCCATCCAGGTGCGTTTGACTGGCTGGCTCATTCTGCATGGATTGGTGTAGACATGTAACCTCTTGTTGGAACTCATGCATGTGTGCAAGTGGCTGTCACTATTCCCACCCTTAGAACTGGTCTGGGAACTATAAGTTTATTTCTTTGACTCTACGAGGGTTCTGCCAACCCAGGGAATGATCAACGACCAACTAAAGAGTTGAACGGGATTAAAATCTTCTTTTGACTGTGTGAAATTCAGTGTGCCTTTATAACAAGGAAAATTTTACAATGGAGAAGAACAGCTCTGCTAGTTGCCCAGACTCAAAAGGCTGAGATGACCTCGCATCAGCTCTGAAGTTTCATTTGTGATATGAGAAGAGTATAAGACAATTTATTCCTATGATTACTCAGAGTATGTTATCGTTGTTCTACTGCAAAAGCTCTTAACTGTGCCCCATAACTAGTTACAGGTGGTTTGTTTCTGTGTTCCCTATTCTCTCTCCTCCTATTAGTTCAGGTCATCTGTGTTCCAGGACCCAGAGACCCAGGGACAGCTTGTGGAGGACCATGGGAAAGGGGAATGTTGGGGAGAGACCCAGTGTTCGTCAGTAGGGGAAAGTCCTGGCAGTAGGCATGGCGGGATTAGGAAGTTCTGGGATGATCAGTGGGTGTAGAGCTCTTGTCCATTCACAGGAGAAAGGGACCCAAATACGCAGCCCAATTTCTGAAACGTGTGCTTGTGGGTGCAGTAAAAGAAGACCTCAATATGAAGTTGGCAGACAGGAAACTGAGGCAAAGACTCTTGCTAACATGAAGAATATAAGGACCCCCTCTAGAGGTCTGGTCGTATGGGAAAAGCAGGGGTGAGTCCTTGGACATGGATGAAATGTATTATTACATGGATGCAATATGTGAATATGCACAGCTTCTCCTTCTGCACGTGTAAGGGTGAGGCTTTGTCAGCTGACTTGGCTCTATTGTGTGTTCCATCAGGGTAACAGAGAGAAAGGCCTGCAGGAATGGGCTTTCAGATAGTGCTGAGGGAGGAGGTCTTCCTAAGGTGGCAGACAGAAAAATGATTTAGAGATGCGTGAACACAGGCTCTGAGCTGGGCTACTTCTGAAACCTCTCTGGGGTGAGTCTTATCTGCAGCCACGGTTGGGAGCAACTGCATTGCGCGACCTACCATTGACCAAGTACGTCGGGAACTGGGAGCAAGTCCCCATGAACTGCATGTTCTCATTTATAAAGTAGGACCTAAACACTACACATGGGCATATAAGATGGGAACAACAGACACTGGGGACTCCTAGAGGGGGGATGAGGGAGGGGGCAGGGGTTGAAAGACCACCTATCATTCGCCATTTGAGTGCTGGGCTCAGTAGAAGCCCCAACCTCACCATCACGCAATACACCCATGTAATAAACCCACAGAGGTACTCCTTGAATTTAAAAAAGAAATAAAGCAGATGGGATGAGGAGGAGGGTGAGAAAAGGTAAAAGGAAGTGACTTTTGAGTTGGTTTCTGAGCCAACCCAGAAAATGGCAGGCAAGAACGTTGGACAGAGCCAAGAGGGGAGGGCCGGAAGAGCACTGTTTAAAGCAGAGGGAGTAACACTGTAGCAGCTGCAAGGGGCAGAGAAGGAAGTGGCCACCCAAAGAACTACCGGCCGGGCCTACCTGACACGTGGTGTCTGTGGCAGGAAAGGAAGCAGAAAAGCAGAAAGGGCTGTCTCATCAAGGGCCTAGTGCGCCACAATGACGATTTAAATAATTAACCAGCACTCCCAGGAACTGTGAGAGGGTTTCGAATGAGAGGACTGTATGAAATCCGGGTGCTAGAAGAATCTCATAGTCATGAGGAGGATAGAATTTGGAGGCCGACGAGGAGCCTCACTGAAGGGCATTCAAGGGGCTCAGAAGAGGAAAGATTGAGGTTCAAATAAATCAAGATAGTGACAGCGGGGACAGAAAAAAAGGGGGGGAGGTTGTGATTTCTGTGTGATTTGAAAGGACAGACCAATGTGGATGACGAGGAAGGAGTTGGGCTGATACTGCAGAACTGGCTTGCAGCCTCAGGCAGTCCAGAGTCAGCCACAGGGTGAGGGGCCTGGGACTGGAGCCATCTGGGGAAAGTCGACAACTTCAGCTTGGAGACTCCCCTGCTTCAGATGGGTCCCAGAGCACAGGCACAGGGGAACCAGGAGCCCCTCAGTCACCAAGATGATGACAGCAGCCAGCTCACTGCCGTGGGCCCGCAGGTTGCCTTCCTTTTCCCCCTTGTTCCTTCTTCACTGGGTTTTCCCCAAGTCGACCAGTGAAAGAAGAGCACTGGACTACCAGGCCCAGGGCCTGGACAGTGAACAGTATTTCAGGGACTTGGAATTGCTCTAGGGTGGTGTTTTCCAAACCTGGAAGGTTATTTCAATCATTCAGGGAGTGTCAAAAATATAGATTCGTGAACCATCTTATGCCACCAGCATGAGATGAGGATTTTTTTTTGAGTCAGGGTATCACTTTGTTACCCAGGCTGGAATGCAGTGGCAGGATCGTGGTTCACTGTGCCTCCGGCCTCCTGGGCTCAGGCAATCCTTCCACCTCAGCCTCCAGAGTAGTTGGGACTATAGACATGCACCACCATGCCTGGCTACCTTTTTGATTTTTTTTGTGTGGAGATGAGTTCTGGCTATGTTGTGCAGGCTGCTTTCGAACTCCTGGGCTCAAGTGATCCTCTAGTCTCAGCTTCCCAAGTACTTGGAGTGTGCCACTATGCCTGACTAATTTTTTGATTTTTTTTTTGTGGGGATGACGTTTCGCTATGTGGTCAAGGGTGGTCTTGAACTCCGAATCCCAAGCAATCCTCCCTTCTTGGCCTCCCAAAGGACTGAGATTACAGGTGTGAGCCACCGCACCCTGCACGAGCATCTTTGAAGCTCGATCCTGAAACTGTTTCCGGGCAGGTTCCCCAGCTGTTTCTGAACAAGGCCCGACTGGCATGTCATGCCAACAGGATTGCCACGGGAGCTTCACACTCCAAGAGACTCTGCTGCTTGGCTTGATGCTCTGCTGTCCCTGTTTTGACATTCTTCATATATTTATCTTTGTTGAAAGTGATGTCCGTGGGACAAATATGAATGGGAAGACAGGAGACACGCACACACTTCAGGCGTATTTGCTGTTTCAAACGTCGGGTTTGGGAAGCGCAGGGGAACAGAGTTCCCATAATCCTGGGAGTTCAGTGATCAAAAAAAGGAGAGCAAGGTTTTGCATAAGTTGTTTAACTAGGGCTGGTGGGAGGCTGGGGGCATGACAACCCCAAGAGGCTGGACCTTCCACTTGGGCTCAAACTTGCTTCATATACAGAAGGAAGGGAGTGGTGGTCCAGGAATTATGGGTCATCAAGGGACTTTTTTGTGTCTCCCTTTCTTCTGTACCTCCTGTGTTAGCAAATCAGTTTCATGGAAAATGAGGACAGAGTAGGAAAGAGGGAGAGAGGGAAACCTCTTGTTTCTTTTCTTCTTGGCTCTTCCTTACTCATCAGCAGCCAACGGTAGAGACCTTTGACAGAATGCATGCACACCAAGTGAAATAAACACAGTTCACTTAATTTGTGCAGCGTCTCCAGTGTTGCATTAAGAAGTACATATGTGGCCGGGCACAGTGGCTCATGCCTGTAATCCTAGCACTCTGGGAGGCTGAGGCGAGAGGATTGCCTGAGTTCAGGAATTCGAGACTGGCCTGAGCAACATGGCAAGCCCTTGTTTCTACAATAAATAAAAAAAAATCAACCAGGCATGGTGGCGCATTCCTGTGGTTCCAACTACTTGGAAGGCTGAGGAGGAAGGATCTCCTGAGCCCAGCAGGTCAAGGTCGACAGTGGCTGTGAGCATGTTACTGCACTCCAGCCTGGGTGACAGAGTGAGACTCTTACTCAAACAAACAAACAAACAAACAAACAAACAAAATACATATGCATGCACGGGCTTTGAAATACCAGTTGTGTGATTTTGGTGAATCCACATGTGAGTTAAATACTTTTCTAATTGCATTTTAAGCTGGCATTGCACAAGATAAAAGTGAATGGTAAAACTCACAATACTAACTCATATTTTAATTTTTCTTATCTTAAAGTGACATAAATAGCTAATAAAGGACACCATAAACAGTTGAGAGATCACCAAAGATGGAAAAATGCTTTCTATTTTATTATCTGTGATGGCATTTCCCTGTTTTTGAACTAAAGATTGCGCATTTTCGTTTTGCAATGCCCCAACCCCCATTATGTAGCCATCCCCCCTTTGGCGACCTCACTAAGAAAACCAGGAAAGAAGAGAGGAAAGAAAACAAGATAGACCCAAGTGGGTGAGGTTGCCTTACAGGTGGAGGAGATATTGAAGCCTGCCAGGATGAGACACCCATCTGGGGGTGTGTAGGGCGGGACTGCAGCAAACATGCGCCTCTATACCAAGGCTTCAAGGTGTGGGGGCCTGCACCTGAGACAGTCTGAATCCAGAGCCATGTGGCAGTCCCTCTCCCACCATCAGCACCACCTTCTGGGTGCTTCTCTCTGAGGAATACGGAGGTGCATAATATCCTTAAGATTTTTCTAAGGTTGAAGGAGATATAAGTCAGCACAGCGCTGACTTCGACAAAGTAGGGGCTCAGTAAATGCATATTTCTTTTCCCTTCCCTGTCACCATGGCAGGACCTTACCTTAGGCCGAACCATTTTCTTTCTCTGCCTTATGAATACAAAGTCTGGGATGCATCTCCTCCCAGCTAACCTTTAGGGTTGGAGTCAGCAGCACATAGCCCTAATTGCTTCAGGGAATTACTTTCATCCAACTACATATTTTTGGGGAAAATCAACCACAGAGGTGAAGTGAAATGACTCGAAGGCGTGGTTTGTTACATGGAAAATACATCAGTTTATACATCTTATGTCACTTTCCTGAAATTTCTTGTAGTGGGAATTTTTTGGCTTAACCACGTGTAATAATGTAAGCCATGACCACTTCAAACAACCACCAATGCTATAAAAGAATTTCATCTTCAAATTCAGTGTTCTATTAGGACGTCATCCTATGAGTAGCTTTGGGAAATATATGGGCAATTTATAATTTAGCAATGGTCAATTCACAAAGCAACAGGTGGTATCCTACATCTGTATGAGTTAGAGATGTTTAGCAATTGGCATAGAGTTTTCCGTGAAAAGAATTGGAACTAACCTCATTTGGTATGCAGAACACAAACCCACAGTGAATCTTAATGAAACCAGGCTTAGGAAGATTTTCCGACAAGGCAAGGGCTACTTGTTGGATATTACTTCAGAGCTGGTGCTAAGAAGAAAGGATTTGGAGAGGTTACGCCAGGGGTAAGGAGGGGAAGACAGAAACAAGGGGAAATGACTCTATATGCAGAGCAGTTGGTCTAGGGAGTGAATAGAAATCCTTTTAGGATGCACAGAAAACAAGCAAACTTGGTTTCTCTTTGGCTACAAAGAAAAGTCCTAACTCAACTCCACAGACACTGTGAAGAAGAAAGTCTTGCCGTGGGTGGGTAGTGGCCAGCCATGCTTAGCATTCTACTGACAACTTGAAATGTCGGTGAGAGGATGTCTCGTGGGAAAGAAGACGGGATGCCAAGTCAGAACAGCATCTGGCCTCATCACAGAATGAGAACATTAAGGAAAACAAGGTCTTAGTCTGGATGAAGAAGGGGATAGTGGCATTGCTAGAAACGGGGATGGTGATAAAAATAGAAACATTGGACATTCTGGAAGAAAGGACAGAAGAGGTGAATATAGGGTGTTGTGCTATTCTAAACCATTTCAGATGGGTTTTAAAAGCACGTGTGAAGCCGTGCTCAGTGGCTCAGCCTGTAATCCCGCGCCTTTGGGAGGCTGAGGTGAGTGGATTGCCTGAGCCTGCGGGTTTGAGACCCGCCTGGGCAGTGAGACCTCATCTCTACAATAAATCAAAAAATCAGCCGGCCGTGGTAGCGCATGCCTGTAATTCCAGCTACTCAGAAGGCTGAGGTGGAAGGATCACCGGAGCCCAGGAGACGAGGCTGCGGTGCCTGGGAGCGGCCACTGCACTCCAGTCTGGGCGAACGAGTGAGACTGCAACTCAAAAAAAACCCCAAAAAAACAAACACATGTGACTGAGTGGTGGGCGGTGGTGTTAGTTATGGATTCTAAACATATGCAACTTTGGGAGGAAACAGAAAACAAAATGTTTGTGTCACAAGCATATGATTATAGTTATCCTTGTATTTTATTTCCTGAATTACTTAGAAGTGTTTACAGGATTTTTTGTTTGTTTGTGGTTTAATTTAACGTAATTTAATTTAATTTTTGAGTCAGGGTCTCACTCTGTTGCCCAGGCTAGAGTGCAGTGGCACAATCATGGCTCACCACAGCCTTGACCTCCTGGGCTCGGGTGATCTTCCTGCCTCAGCCTCCTGAGTAGCTGGCACTACAGGCACCCTCCACCACACTCAGCTGATTTTTAAATTTTTTTTTATAGAGGTGAAGTCTTTCCATGTTGTTCAGGCTGCTCTTGAACACCTGGGCTCAAGTGATCCTTCTGTCTCAGCCTCACAAAGTGCTGGGATTATAGGCGTGAATCATTGCACCCATCTTGTAGTTTGATTTTAAATCTAAAGTTTTTACTATTTATGCCAGTGGTTTTCCAACCCAGCTGAAACTTGTTGGCCTAGCCTCTGATTTAATTTGTGCATATGAACAGGAAGGGGAACTCTATTATATAGGAAGGAGGAAAGCAATAAAAGATTTCAGAGAGGAAACCCAGGTGAAATTGTGCAAGTCAGCTTGACCCTAAGGAAGAAGAAAGTGACATAACAAAGAGAGAAAACTGTCTGAACTATGCAGCAACCCTGTCTGTCTTAGAGTGATCATGATGGAATTCTTATGAGGAAAAAGGCCATGCAAACCAAGTAACAATAATTAGAGGCAGTCTAATTAATTCTTCCTGAAGGAAGGCCTGGACAAGAGTACCTAATGGCTTGAGCCATGGATTCATGAGTGAACCCTCAGAAAGAAGCCCAAGAATCATGTGTAAAAGAATGACTCAAGCCCGTGTGCTGTAGAGACTTTCTCAGTGCACCTGTTCTGCTGTGGTTCCCACCGACTTCAGTCACACTTGATTTACAGTTTCTTGATTTACAGCACAATCCCTCCTAGGGATGTCGGGACTATGAAACACTTGTATAGACGTTCTATGAAGTCCATGTGCATGGGCACCCACTAATTAAGCCAAAGGTTAATATTGCAACTTTTGACATCATAGAAACATGGCAGCTCTCATATAGCTAATTCAATAGTCTTTTAATTCCAATAGATTACATTTTCTACAGTTTCTCATTTAGAAAAAAGATTTAATAGTAAAGAAAGAATAGATGTACTTTATTATTTCTTAAAACTGTTCTTCCAATATGGTAGAATACTATCCTTTATTCAAATGTATTCCTCTAACTGGGATGATGCATGTTGCAAAGTTCAGCAGAGTTCCAATTGAACAAGGATGCACGTGCTTCATTGGGGCCTCTTGGATCATTTAGCATTGGCAGTTCACTTCCTCTCCTTTCGAAAAATATGATGATGAAAACAGCTTATCAGATTGTCTCCAGCAATAATTTTAAGTGTTTTAAGACATCTTTCCAAGTGGATTCAGGAATTCCAAGTGATGGGGAATTTTTCCTTCTCTTCTTCCTTTTCTGCCAGGTGCAAGAGAAGATGTGAGAGAAGCACAGATATGAGGCTGAGACTCTTCTGTTGTATGAACATTGGTAAAGGCTTTTGGATGCTGAAGACAGTTCCCATCTGAAGGGGCCTTTTGTGCAGATACTTGGTGTCCACATTTGATTATAGTTCTAGGACTTACACAGTTTTTTGATTTCTGAAAGAAGAAAACTACCTTTTGACCAAATATACGTCCATATTACAGTGCAGTAATATTGACATAGAGATGCCAAGATGGACCTAACTGAACTTCAGTTGACTGTTCAACTGGCTAGGAGGGGGTGTATTCAGTTTTCGGGAAGAAAGTATATGCAATATGAATGAAAAATTAGATAAGTGTGAAAACTTTTAGGAAAATAATAGAAAAGGAGCTTATGGAATTAGAATAAAAACTAAAGTGATACAAATAAAAAATATGTTTAGGTTGATGTGTGAGAAACAAGACCCAAAGGACTAGAAGTCTTACCTACCAGAAGATCATATATTGAGTAGCATAGGATTCTAGACACTTGAGCTGTTTTTTATCCCATATTCAGTGATAGTTTTTACTTTAGGGGGTACTAATTCAAATTAAGATGACTGGAGATTTTGGATAAATTTTGGGAGCACATAGCCTTTGGCTACCTAAAGATCTGTACAGATTCTGTTCCTAGGGACAAATTTTTAGCTTTCTGTTCTGTTGACATGAACATTAAACTGTGGATATTCCAGGAGTTTGAAAGCATTAGAACCTTGCACGGTCATGGCCATGATGTTTCTTTATTACCTCTGTGCACAATGATATCTGCCTGATGGTTTTAAATTATTGGAATGTAGGCAATGTAAATTGGTGACTTCTGTGGCCAAATCAAGATGGCACTCTGACTTCAAACTATGCCCCTGAACAGACAACATGGCAGGGTTGGTAGCCACCACAATCCCAATGCTGTGTTCAGAGAATATGAGACCATGATAAAATGCATTTCTTGGGGCTAGAGCTGGTCCATATTTTTATATCTCTTGAGTAAAAGGAGCCGAGTCTAGAGAAAGTGTCAAGTTTGCATCTCTCTTGCAGATGAGACCATGAAAAAAGGGATGTAAGCACAAATGTGTAGGCAAATTTGAATGCCTGCAAGGTGGACCCACATGTTCTTGCTGGAAGAACACAGTAAACATTGGATGTGTGGGCTCGTGGTTGATTGATGTGCACTTGGTCTCTTTTCTTTTTTTTTGTTTTTTGGGTGTTCCCTTATAAGATCAAGGTTACCCTCTTTGAACCATGCTTTTTAATTTTTATATTTTATTGGAATCTCATTCTGTTGCTCAGGCTGGAGTGCAGTGACAAGATCATAACTTACTGTAGCCTCCAACTCCTAGACTCAGGGATCTTCTTGCCTCAACCTCCCGAGTACCTGAGACTACAGGCATGCACCACCATGCCTAGATAATTTTTAAATATTTTTTTGTAGAGTGAGGTCTCGCTATGTTGCCCAGGCTGGTCTTGAACTCCTGGACTCAAGTAATCCTTCCATCTTGGTCTCCCAAAGTGCTGGGATTATAGGCATGTGCCACTGCACCCGACCTGTACCATGCTTAAATGTACATTCCCTCTTAATATAAATTTGAAAAACGATGGGGAAGAATTTGCAAGGATCTGTGTACATTTGGCCCTTCTAGCAGTGCTTGAGCACTAGCCAAATGTGGCAGTTTTTGTGTTTCAGCCAGTAAAGTGACTAAACTTCTCTTAAAACTATCTGCAATTCAATTTAATAAGAGACAATTTTGACATTACAGTACAGTACATTTAATTCCATGAAAACTAAGATTTGATAGTCTGAGGGTGTCAGGAAGAACATTTTCACGACTTCTATCATCCTAATGTGAAGATAATGAGCATTTTTTTCTGTTATACAAAATAGAACATGAGCATGTGCTGTCAGCTTTGCTTATAAAGTGCATCTGTGCTGTGAGACTACAGGACGTGTCATATGAAGGACTGGACACAGCCTGTGCCTCCCCATTCGACATCCTCTTCCCACCTGGCCTGCATCGGGACTTACTGAGGAACAGGCTGAGACAATTGCTTTTGTGACATTACCCCCATTATTTTTCTTGTTCTGTTCTCGTAAATAACATTCATTTAATTAATTAATTTATTTATTTTGAGTCAGAGTCTCACTCTGTCACCCAGGCTGGAGTGCAGTGGCACAATCACAGCTCATTGCAGCCTCAACCTCCTGGGCTACAGGCACATGCCATCATGCCTAGCTAATGTTTTGTTTTGTTTTGTTTTGTTTGTGGAGATGAGGTCTCAATATGTTGCCAAGGTTAGCTGTGAACTCCTGAGCTCAAGCAATTCTCCTGCCTCAGCCCTTCCAAAGTGTTGAGATTACAGGTGTGAGCCACTATGCCTGACTTCATTTCATCTTTTTTTTTCACAGAGAAAACATCAAACTATACTTATGCACTCTTGTGTTTGTTACAGTTAATGAGTAAAGGTTTGAGATTCAAAAGAAATTATCTGACATAAAATATGAGGTAACCACTCATAACTGCCACAGCCTAGAAGATTGACTTGCTGGCGACAGATAGAAAGCTACGCATACAAAGTGCTTAGGCACATAGATTACATTTCCAAGAAGTCAAGTAAACTTTTTTATTTTTATTTTTTAGAGACAGGGTCTTGCTCTGTCACCCAGGCTGGAGTGCTGTGGTGCAATCATAGCTCACTGCAACATCAAACTCCTGGGCTCAAGCAATCCTCCTACTTGGTCTCCCAAAGTGCTCAAATTTCAGGCATGCATATTCACACCTGGATAATTCTAAACATTTTAAGAAATCATTGAAATATGTCTTTTTAATCCAAGCCATACTTGAGATTTTAACAATGATATAAACAGTGGTGCATGTCTCCCCTTCCCCTTCATTTAGAGCCTAACTTCTTCACTTCAGTCAAGATCGATCCATGCCTACACTGCATTATTTGCTGACCAAGATAGCCTCCATCTACCAAGAGTCTTTCAGTTAGTGAAAAAAATCAATAAACATGGAATTATGGATTTCTTACATTGTACCCAGCATGGGAATGATACTGTAGGGGATATAAAAGAAACTGAAAGCATGGTTTGCCTTACAGAAATTCAACATTAACCTTGCTGAGGGACAAGATTAAGATTATAAAATTATTGCTATTCTAATTTTATTTTTTTCTTTTTGAGTCAGGGTCTCACTCTGTCACCTAGGCTGGAGTGCAGTTGCACAATCATGGCTCATTGCAGCCTTGACCTCCTGGGCTCAGGCGATTCTTCTGCCTCAGCCTCCCAAGTAGCTGGAGCTACAGACATTTGCCACAACACCCAGCTAATTTTTGGGATATTTTGTGGAGATGAAGTTTCATTATGTTGTCCAGGCTGGTCTTGAACTCCTGGGCTCAAGGAGTTTTCCCGTCTTAATTTTCCAAAGTGTTGGGATTACAGGCATGAGCCCGTGCCTGACCTAATGTTTTTTGATCTATGGAAATGGTAGCTTTGTGTGATTTCAGGTAGTGACTGTGAGTGACAAAACAGTATATCATTAGTATCACATTATGGGATAAAAACACAAGCGCTAGGCAGACTTAGTGTAGGTAGGATGGAAGGAGATCCCAGTGTATCAGAGAACTCTGTGTGAATGGGTGGACCCTGGGAGAGGTGAGGAGGACCTGGAAGGTATTTAAGCCTGGTGGGACCTGTGAGGGATTGGGTGGAGTACCAGATATCAGGAGGAATGTGCTGGCTGCTCATGCACTGTTTACAGTGGTGCAGCTAGGCCAGGCTAGAGAGAACCTGCCTGTAGGTACCAGCCAGGCTGTGGTAGCCCATCTACACTAACTGTAGATGATGGATCAAGATGGTCAGGAAAGGGTAAGAAGCACCCTCAAGGAGCATGCTCCCTGACTGTCCCAGTTTGATGAGATTTCTACTGACCTTTGTCTTTTCTATTCTGTATGTACATGGCTTGGCATCCAATGTTATTTAGCACCAGATACGTGTTAGACATTGTGTGCCAGACATGGCCCATGCCCTCTGGTTTAGTATTGTGTATTAGCAAAACCTGAAGTTCGTGTTTTGCTTTTCTGAATTGGCTGTAATCATCGGGGAGGTACTGCATCAAGGATCATGGATTTTTACCCATTCTTTCAAAAATTGTCGAGTGTTTATATGTGACAGCTATTGTTGATATAAAGAAGAAAGCAAAGGTTCTGGTTCTCCAGACAGTTTTAGTAACGTAGGATAATTGTTACTTGTGAACTGCAGTGATATTAATTCTTATGGTTTTCTAGAAGTGTTAAAGACTGGAGAGAAGGATTGTATTTTGATTGGAGGCCCAGAGGGTGGACATATTTTGGAGACCCAAAAAGGAAGCATGGGTAGCTCAGGAAGGTGGAACATCTGCACAAAAGCTCTGAGCAAAAGAGATGCCCAATGCCCATATGCATTAATATTGCTGAGTGGAGGGTGGGAAGAAGGAAAAAGAGGCTGTGCAAATGGGTAAGGCTGGAGAAACATCTTTTCATGATGGGCTTAGGTGGAGTGATGTGAGAAAGCATGTGGGCTAGGCAAGATGTGCTTGGATGGACATGTTCAGACAACCCACTGCAACAAAAGAAGAGAAGGAGGTAGGATGTGACTGAGTAGGGAGCCTGGAAAAGAGGTTATAGATGAGGATAGAAAGACAGAGAAAAACTAAAAAGTAACTGGGAGGTAAAAGGAATTGATTTTAGCATTTGATAGGATGTGGGGGATAAAATGGAGAAAGGACAGGGACCTTGTCTACCTTGTTCATAAATCCTTCTCCAGCACCTAGAAGAAGCCCTCATCTAGGTGCTTGATAAATATTTGCCAAAGTGAAAAAAGGGGCTATTGTTGGAGGGATCCAAGATGGCCACCAGGAGCAGCAGACCAGCACCTTTCTCACTGAGCAAGGCAAAGAGTAGGGACCCAGTTATCAATAGACAGAGACACCCCAATACTTTTGGATGGATGAAGCACCCTACACCCAGCAAAGGGCTCTTTGAATGCATAGAGACCAGAAAGAAACAGCAGACATGGGAAATCTGAGTGCCCTGTCCCCCACTGCTTGCCAGGCTTGCCCAAGAACCAAAGTCCTGCCTGGAGAATGAGAGTTGGTGACTGATTCTAAAATGCTTAGGGTCAGTTCACCTCCTCTAAGCCATGCACGAGTCATCAGTCACACATGGGAGGTGTCCTGGTCAGGGCACAGCAGTGGGCAACTGGAATACAAGTGGAATGGGGAAAAAAAAAAACCCTCATGTCCAGTCAGCTGCTGTGAGCACAACTTCTACCAGCAGAGCCTAGCAGCCAGCTCCCAGGCAGGGAAAGCCCACCTGCAGAGTGAACCTTGCTGGCACCTGCTGCCAACCACTGATGTCCGTCTTCCCAGCCAAATGAGAAAGAATAAACTCAAAGTCCTGCATGCCTACAGGGTGGATTCCCCACTCCACCCCTTCTCCCAGGGCAGGGAACTTGCAATTTTTCAAGAACAGAGTGCAAACTTGAACACAGAAGAATGACATGAAAGACACCTGAAGGCTTTCTTGGTGGGAAGGCTTCTGGGCTGCAAACTTCAGATTGCAGATTGGGGGAGCCATCCCCCCACCTACTCTACACAGAGTGCTAGCAGCAGGGGCTGAAACTAACCTGACTAGATTAACAGCAGGAGAAAAATATCTACAAGAGAAAAATCTGATATTGAGTGGAGCAAATAGCAGAAGTGAATGCCTCACCCTCTGTCATTGAGTGACCTATACTGAACCACAGAAAGGGCCCTAGAGTAGAGGGTCATTGACTAGCTTCAGAGCAATTAAACCAAAGTGAAAATACAGAGGTGGAAGAGAGGCCTGTCATAAATGAGAAAAAAAATCAACAAAAATATATAGGCAATTTTCAGAGTACTAAAGAGACAGCACACTAAAAAGTAGCTATCAGAGCAAAAATAATGGAAACCTTCCAGAATGACCTGTCCCAGATGACACTCACAGAAATTAAAGAATGGATGACTAAAATGAACAGAGAGAACTGAGAGAAACTAGAAGTGAAACTCATCAAAGTCATACAGGAAGCAAAAGCAGACTTGGCCAATTTCAGAAAAGCCCATTCTGAAATCATGAAAATGAAGGACTTCATCCAGGAAATTAAACACATAGTAACAAGCACGGGGAACAGGATCAACCAGGCAGAGGAAAGAATCTTAAAGCTTGAAGACCAAAATATGGAATTAACCCAGTCTATCAAAAACATAGAAAAAAAGCTCAAAAAGAAGAAGCAAGACCTCCAAGAGATGTGGGACTATGTCAAGAAGCCAAAGCTATGTCTGATTGGTATCCCTGAAGCAGAGAGAGAAAATGAGAACACCATGGAATAAGTATACCATGACATCATCCAAAAAACTTTCCACATCTCACTACAGAGGTGACCATTCAAGCACAAGATATTCAGAGGACTACCACAAGGTATCACATAAAAAGAACAAGCTCAAGACACATAGTCTCCACAAAGTAAGCATGAAATAAGAAATCCTAAAGGCAGAAAGAGAGCAAGGTCAGACCACCTACTGGGGAAGACCCATCAGAATCGCTCCAGACTTACCTGCAGAAACACTACAAGCCAGAAGGAACTGTAGTCCAATTTGTAACATTCTTAAAGATAAGCAATTTTAGCTAAGAATTTCCTACCCTGCCAAGCTAAGCTTCATCAGCAATGGAGAACTAAAGTCCTTCCTAGACATTTAATTCCTAAGAGTACATGCTGCCTCCAGACCAGCCCTTCAGAAGATGCCTAAGAAGGTGCTGAATACATTTTTTAAAAAAGAAGAAGAACCATATCCATCACAAAATTACAGAAAAGCACAAAGTAACAGCATACAGAGCACTCACAAAAGGGAAAATGCACACATATATAAATACAAAAGTAAAAGGGAAGCAAGCAACCTTTTAAAGGCGCTGTGACAGAGATAAACTCTCACGTTTCAGTAATCAATTTGAATGTGAATGAACTAAATGTACCACTGAAGAGACATAAAGTGACAGACTGGATAAAGCAGCAGGATACAACAGTCTGCTGCCTCCAGGAAACCCATCTCACTGCAAAGGACACCCACAGGTTCAAAATTGAGGGATGGAAAATGGTCTTTCAGGCAAATGGAAAACAGAAGACTGCAGGGGTAGCTCTTCTGATATCAGACAAAGCAGACTTCAAACTATCAAAAGTTAAAAAGAACATGGAAGGGTACTACATATTAATAAAGGCTCAACCCACCAGGAGAGATTAAGAAATATCCCTCTCAGACCTCCTCAAACTAACAAGCTGCTCCAAAGCTAAAGAAATCATTAAGAGAGTGGGGAGACAGCCCACAGACTGGGAAAAAATATTTGCCAACTGTATATCTGATAAGGGCTTAAAATCTAGGATCTACAGAGAACTCAAACATGCTGAACAGAAAAAAACAAACAGCCCGTTACAAAGTGGACAAAAGATATGAATGGACACTTCTCAAAAGAAGACATGCAAGCAGCCAACAGATATATGAAAAAATGCCCAGCCTCACTAGTCATCAGAGAAATGCAAATTAAACCCACACTCAGATCCCACCTAACTCCAGTCAGGATGGCCAACATCAATAACTCAAAAACAACAGGTGCTGGAGAGGATGTAGGTGGGAGTGTAAACTAGTACAACCTCTATGGAAAACAGTTTGGTGATTCCTAAAAGATTTCAAAATTGACCTTTCATATGACCCCACAATCTCCCTACTGGGAATATACCTGGAGTGTCTCAAATCACTCTATGAAAAAGATACCTGCACATGCATGTTTATTTCAGCATGTTCACAGCAGCAAAAACATAGAACCAACTGTGCTGCCCATTGAAAGAGGACTGGATAAAAAAATGTACATATACACATTGGAATATTATGCAGTCATAAAGAAGAACAAAATTATGAACTTTGGAGCAACTTTGATGGACTTAGAGTCTATAATACTGAGTGCTATATCACAGAAACAAAGAACTGAGTACCACATATTTCACTCATAAGCAGACCTTGAACAGTTATCATAATACTATAAGAAAAAGATTGGCAGTAGTGGGAAACTGCTGGTGGGGTGGGGTGGGGGGCAGAATTAGCAGTAGTGGGAATCTGTGGGGGAGGAATCACCTCATCAACAAGGGTACCTGCATAATGAATGTTTGTATACCTAACCCTGAATGTCTTTTAAAAAAAATCCCTCTTAAATATATATGCACCCAACACAGGAACACCAGGTTTTATAAAGCAAGTACTAAGTAAGAGGACATAAACTCTCACCCAATCATAGTTGGAGACATAAAGTACCCCACTAACAGCTTTGGATAAATCATTGACGCAAAAAACAATAACAAGGAGATCTAGAAACTCAACCTGGCAATCAATCAAATAGATTTAATAGATATCTACAAAACACTCTAGTCAACATTTATAGAGTATACACTCTACTCATGGAATATATTCTAAGATCAATTACATTCTTGGACATAAATCAAGCATGAACAAATTTCAAAAGATCAAAATAATACCATGCATCTTCTGAGATCACAGTGGAATAAAAATAAATATTGCCATAACAAGAGCCCCTCAAAACACACAACAGCATGGACAGTAAACATGCTGCTAAATGACTTCTTGGTCAACATGAAAATCAAGACAGAAATAAAAAGATTCCTGGAAACAAATGAAAACAAAACACATCTTATCAAACCTCTGAGATGCCAAGAAAGCAGTGTTAAGAGGAAAATTGCATGCACACCTCAAGAAAGCAGAATAATCAAATGTAAACAGCCTAACATCACACCTAAAAGAGCTGAAAAGGCATCATCAAAATCCTAACTTCAGCAGAAGACTCTAGATAACCAAGATAAAATCACAATTGCAGGACACGGAAGACAAAAATATCATAGAAAAGATCAACAAGACAAAAAGCTGGTTCTTTGAAAGGATAAATAAAATTGATGGACCCTGGCCAGACTGACAAATAAAAGGGAGAAAGTCCAAATAAACACAGTTTGAAACACAAAAGGCGATGCCACAACTGACCCTGAAGAAATTCAAAAGATTATCAAAGGTACTATGAACACCTGTATGCAAATAAACTAGAAAACCTAAAGAAAACAGAGGATTTTCTGACATAATACAACTTCCCAAGGTTGAAACAAGAAGAAATTAAAACTCTAAACAGATCAATAACAATCCAGGAAATTGATTCAGTTATAAGAAATCTCAATGCCAAAAATGCCCCATACCAGATGGTTTCTAGCTGAATTTGACAAAGCATACAAGGAGAAGCTGATATCAATCTTTACTGAAAGTATTCCAGGCCATCAAGAGTGATGGAATTCTCCACAACTCATTTTATGTAACTAACATCATTCTGATACACAAACCTGGCAAAGACCCAACAAGGAAAGAGAATTACAGGCCAATCTCCTTAATTAACATAGACACAAAATTCTCAACAAGATGCTAGTAAGTCACATCTCAAGGATCTTCAAACATGACTAGGTAGACTTCATCACTGGGATGTAGGACTGGTTCAACATTCACAAGACCATAAACATAATTCAACACATTAACAGATGTAAAACCTAGAACCACATGATTATATAATTAGATTCAAAAAAGCATTTGACAAAATCCAGAATCCCTTCCTGATAAAAACCCTTAAGCACCTAGGCATAGAAGGAACATTCCTCAAAACAGTAAGAGTCATCTGTGATAAACCCACAGCCAACATTTTGTTCAAAGGGCAGAAGCTGGAAGCATTCCTGCTAAGAATGGGAACAAGACAGAGATGTCTACTCTCACCCCTCCTATTCAACATAGGGCTGGAAGTCCAAGCCAGAGCAATGAGGCAAGAGAAGGAAATCAGGGGCATCCAAAAAGAAAAAGAAGCTATCCATCTTTGTGGACGATATGACTCTATGCCTTGAAAACCCTAAGGAGTCTGTCAAAAGTCTCCTCACACTGATAAATGACTTTGGTAAAGTCTCAGGTTGCAAAATCAATGTGCAAAAGATTGCATTTCTATACACCAGTGACAAGTAGGTGGAAAGCTAAATAAAAAGCACAATCCCATTTACTATAGCCACAAAAAACCAAAAAACAAATCAAATGCCTTGGCATCAATCTAACCAGAGAAGTGAAAGAGTTTTACAATGGAAACTACAAAGCACTGTTCAAAGAAATCAAAGGTGACACAAACAAATGAAAAAACACTCTATGGTCATGGATTGGAAGAATCAGTATTGTCAAGATATCCATCCTACCCAAGGTGAACTACAGATTCAATGCAATACCCATCAAATTACCAGTATCGTTTTTCTCAGACCTGGAAACAATACAAAAATTCACATGGAAACAAACAAACAAAAAAGGCTTGAATAGCCGAAACAATCTTCATCAAAAGGAACAAAGTGAGAGTTATCACACTTCCAGACTTGAAACTGTATTACAAGTCTACAGTAATCAAAACAGCCTGGTACTAGTAATGGAATAGGCATATATAGGTCAGTGAAACAGGACAGAGATTTCGGAAGCAAAAACACGGCCTCTCAACCAACTTATCTTCTACAAAGCCACCAATAACAAACAACGGGGAAAGGAGACTATATTTAGCAAATGGTGCTGGGAAAACTGGCTGACCACAGGCAGAAGAATGAAACTGGATACCTACATATCACCGTATAAAAAAATCAACACGAAATGGATCAAACACCTAAATTTAAAGCCTCAAACTATAAGAATCCTAGAAGAAAAAGTAGGAAACACCCTTGTGCACATCAGAGTAGGCAATGAATTCTTGACTAAGTCCCTAAAAACAAACGCCATAAAAGCTGAGATAGACAACTGGGACCTCATCAAGCTGAAAAACTTTTGCACAGCAAAAGAAACCATCAAGGGATTAAAGAGACAACCCACAGAATGGGGAAAAAATTGGAAATTATGCATCCAGCAAAGGTCTAACATGCAGGATCTACAAGGAACTTAAATGAAGTGAAGGGGTTGGGGGGGGACTCCATTAAAAAGTGGGCAGAGGACATAAACAGACACTTCTCAAAAGGTGACATACAAGTAGCCACAGACAAATGAAAGACTGGTTAACCTCACTAATCATCAGAGAAATAAGAATCAAAATTACAATGAGATACCACCTAACTCCGGGAAGGATGGCCATCATTGATAAATCCAAAAACAACGGACGTTGGTATGAGCGCAGAGAAAAGCGACTGCTTCTACACTGTTGGTGGAAGTGCAAGTTCGTAAACCTCTATGGACAGAAGTGTGGCGATTCCTAAAAGAACTAAAAATTGACCTTCCATACAATCCAGCAATCCCTCTCCTGGGAGAACACTTGGCGTAACATCAATCGTTCTACAGAAAAGACACCTGCCTACGCATGTTTACTGCTGCACAATTCACAATAGCAAAAACATGGAACTAACCCTACAGTCCCTCATAAGTGGAGTGGATAAAGAAAATGTGGTACATATACTTGATGGAGTATTATGCAGCCATACAAAAGAACAAAGTCATGGCCTTCACAGCAAGTTGATGGAGTTGGAGGCCACCATCCTAAGTGATCTATCACAGAAACAAAGAATGGAGTACCGCAGGTGCTCACTCATAGGTGGGCCTTGAACATTGGTCACGTTAGCACAACGGAGGGATTGGCAGTTGTTGGCCACTGCTAGGGGAGGGAGGGAGGGAGGGCGAAGGGTAGGGGGTACGTGACAACACAAAGGATACCTGATCCACTACTGGGTCAGCCAACGTCAGTTAGAAGCCTGAAATTCACCTACATGGAGCCGACTTTTGTAGTTAATCCTCACTTGTACCCTGCATCTCCATAACAAAAAATTGTGAAAAAAAAAACACACAAAAAAACGGAGAAATTCCTAGGACCCTCGGGATTCTGGCTGAAGTTGAGTGTTGGTGCCAGTTGCCAAACAGAAGGGAGACAGGTGGGAGGTGACATGCTCATCTGTAGATCCCTGTGGACCCAGAGCTAGTTTCTAGAAAAGCCAGGCTACAGGACACATGTGATGAGAAAGTGGAGGGTGGAAAGGAAGAGAAGGGAAAAAGGAAATGCCAAATATGACCACAGGCATGTAAGAAGAGGGCCAGGTTAGGTCAAAGCCACAAGTTAAGAGGGACATTTTCAAGTTGAGATGTTTGACAGGGTAATTTGTCCTGAGAGTCCAATGAGAATGAAATTTAGCAAAATTAGTATTCGGTTCTGGGAAACTCAGAGAGCATCTCACCGGGTACTGGGTCCTTGCCTTCTTATGTGGACATACCAGAAATTAGAGGCTGGCTTACATTTCAAGTCGTTGTAAAAACTCTGTGGCTTTGTGCATCTCTCTCTCACACTCTGTTTTATGTTGGGGTCTCACTCTGTCACCCAGGCTGGAGTGCAGTGGCACAACCATGGCTCACCATGACCTTGACCTCCTGGGCTCAGGTGATTGATTCTTCTGCCTCAGCCTCCTGAGTATCTGGGACGGTACTACAGGTACACACCACCATGTTCAGCTAATTTTTTGATTTTTTTTTTATGGTGGAGACAAAGTCTCACTATGTTGCCTAGACTGGTCTTGAACGCCTGTAAGCAATCCTCCTGCCTCGGCCTCCTAAAGTGCTGGGATTACAGGCATAAGCCACCGTGTCCAGCTGGCTTTGTGCATCTCTTAACCTGAGGGTGATAAAGGCATTATATGGTGTCGTGATTTCTGTAGTAGCAACCAATACTCAGGCCAGAGAGCAATAATACTAAACAATATCACCTAAATGTATATATAACACTGCTAAAAACACTCACGGGGATAATTTCTTCTATAGAATAGACTATTGTAAATTGTTTGGTTAATATTCATAATATGTTTTAAAAGAAGATATGTTTCTTTAATTTATAGCTTTATGCTATTTCAATTGATGACTCACCCCTACATGAGTTATTACAGGCAATAATTATATACATTCGTTCATTTCTGTATGTGGTCTAATCTAGCTGGTCCCGAGAGGTTTTTAGTAGTTTATCTCCCATATCAGTTGTATATTAAGCACCTAAACTATTTGATAAAATTATATTTTTTGATATAAGGAGGCCTTGTAATTAATGTTTTCACAAGCACCCTCATGTGATTCTAATATATGTGTGAAGAGGTACTGCTTAGAGAAACTCTGTCTCAAATAATCACACAATGAACGCATGTATTAAAACATCACATTGTAATCCATACATATGTATGATTATTGTGTGTCCATTGATAAAAAGCTCTATGGTGCCACCTGTATTTTTTTTAGCTGGTGTTCTTTCTCCCTCAGGTGGTGTAGTGTGGAACTGCATGTTGTAGATTTCTCATTTTTGGTGATTAGAAAATCAGACTTCACGATTTATCCACCTGTGATCTAGCCTGTATTTAACCATACTGTAAATCTACAAATGCAAACATAGAATTAACAATAATGTTCTTACATAAAAGTTGAGGACTAGAGAAGACCAGGAAATGTCACAAGTATGATTCCACAATTTAGAAATGCTGTGGCCAAAACATTGCTGTTGTGTGTGTGTGGCGTGTGTCTGTGTGTGTGTGTGTGTGTGTGTGTGTGTGTGTGTGTGTGTGTGTGTGTGTGTGTGTG